>NW_027454192.1:0-95140 GCF_040206685.1 Ascaphus truei | reverse complement strand
CCCTCTCTCTCCTCCCCCCTCTCTCTCCCCCCCTCCCCCTCTCTCCTTCCCTCCCCCCTCTGCACAGTGGATCTCGTGGCCGGGCACAACATGGGCAGTATCAGCCACGATGCCACGATTGACTGGCTGGAGCTGAACGAGACGGGACACAAGCTGCTCTTCCGGGACAAGAAGCTGCGGGTGAGCGATCCCGGGCACTGCCGCCTCATAACTGCGCACACACCGCACCAGTGATACTCAGTCTCACTCTCTCTTGCAGCTGCACCTGTATTATAGCAGGAGGCCTGAAGACGACGGTCCTGAGTTACTGCTCTTATGTGCAGTGGGTACCCGGCAGCGATGTGGTCGTGGCTCAGAACAGGAGCAGCCTGTGCGTCTGGTACAACATCGACTCCCCTGAGAGGGTCACTATGTTCCCTCTGAAGGTAACGCTCGCTACCCTGAACACCCCCTCCTGTGCGGAGAGGCGCCCCCCCTCCCCCCGGGGCAGAGAGGCCCCCCCCCTTCCCCCCGGGGCAGAGAGGCGACCCCCCCTTCCCCCCGGGGCAGAGAGGCGCCCCCCCTTCCCCCGGGGGCAGAGAGGCGCCCCCCCTTCCCCCCGGGGCAGAGAGGCGCCCCCCCGGGGCAGAGAGGCGCCCCCCCTTCCCCCCGGGGCAGAGAGGCGCCCCCCCTTCCCCCCGGGGCAGAGAGGCGCCCCCCCCTTCCCCCCGGGGCAGAGAGGCGCCCCCCCCCCTTCCCCCCGGGGCAGAGACGTGCCCCCCCCTTCCCCCCGGGGCAGAGAGGCGCCCCCCTTCCCCCCGGGGCAGAGAGGCCCCCCCTTCCCTCCTGTGCAGAGAGTCGCCCCCCCCCCTTCCCTCCTGGGCAGAGAGGCGCCCCCCTTCCCCCCGGGGCAGAGAGGCGCCCCCCCCTTCCCCCCGGGGCAGAGAGGCGCCCCCCCCTTCCCCCCGGGGCAGAGAGACGCCTCCCCCCTTCCCCCCGGGGCAGAGAGGCGCCCCCCCCTTCCCCCCGGGGCAGAGAGACGCCTCCCCCCTTCCCCCCGGGGCAGAGAGGCGCCCCCCCCTTCTCCTCCTGTGCAGAGAGGTGCCCCCCCCTTCCCCCCGGGGCAGAGAGGCGCCCCCCCTTCCCCCCGGTGCAGAGAGGCGCCCCCCCCTTTCCCCCCGGGCAGAGAGGCGCCCCCCCTTCCCCCTGGGGCAGAGAGGCGCCCCCCCTTCCCCCCGGGGCAGAGAGGCGCCCCCTTGTGGCAGAGAGGAGACCCCCCCCTTCCCCCCGGGGCAGAGAGGCGACCCCCCCTTCCCCCCAGGGCAGAGAGGGACCGCCCCCCCTTCCCCCCGGGGCAGAGAGGCGCCCCCCCTTCCCCCCGGGGCAGAGAGGCGCCCCCCCTTCCCCCCGGGGCAGAGAGGCACCCCCCCTACCCCCCGGGGGACTCAGGAAACTCCAACTATGTGATGTGTAGAGAGAGATGTGGGGAGGCGGGGGAGTCACCTGATCTTCTAACGCTTCTCATAATACACTATTCCAGCAGTTATTTCCCATCCTAGCTGGGGAGGCGGGGGAGTCACCTGATCTTCTAACGCTTCTCATAATACACTATTCCAGCAGTTATTTCCCATCCCAGCTGGGGAGGCGGGGGAGTCACCTGATCTTCTAACGCTTCTCATAATACACTATTCCAGCAGTTATTTCCCATCCCAGCTGGGGAGGCGGGGGAGTCACCTGATCTTCTAACGTTCTCATAATACAGTATTCCAGCAGTTATTTCCCATCCTAGCTGGGGAGGCGGGGGAGTCACCTGATCTTCTAACGCTTCTCATAATACAGTATTCCAGCAGTTATTTCCCATCCCAGCTGGGGAGGCGGGGGAGTCACCTGATCTTCTAACGCTTCTCATAATACAGTATTCCAGCAGTTATTTCCCAGCACAGCTGGGGAGGCGGGGGAGTCACCTGATCTTCTAACGCTTCTCATAATACACTATTCCAACAGTTATTTCCCATCCCAGCTGGGGAGTCGGGGGAGTCACCTGATCTTCTAACGCTTCTCATAATACACTATTCCAGCAGTTATTTCCCATCCCAGCTGGGGAGGCGGGGGAGTCACCTGATCTTCTAACGTTCTCATAATACACTATTCCAGCAGTTATTTCCCATCCCAGCTGGGGAGGCGGGGGAGTCACCTGATCTTCTAACGCTTCTCATAATACAGTATTCCAGCAGTTATTTCCCATCCCAGCTGGGGAGGCGGGGGAGTCACCTGATCTTCTAACGCTTCTCATAATACAGTATTCCAGCAGTTATTTCCCAGCACAGCTGGGGAGGCGGGGGAGTCACCTGATCTTCTAACACTTCTCATAATACACTATTCCAACAGTTATTTCCCATCCCAGCTGGGGAAGCGGGGGAGTCACCTGATCTTCTAACGTTCTCATAATACAGTATTCCTGCAGTTATTTCCCATCCCAGCTGGGGAGGCGGGGGAGTCACCTGATCTTCTAACGTTCTCATAATACAGTATTCCAGCAGTTATTTCCCATCCCAGCTGGGGAGGCGGGGGAGTCACCTGATCTTCTAACGCTTCTCATAATACACTATTCCAGCAGTTATTTCCCATCCCAGCTGGGGAGGCGGGGGAGTCACCTGATCTTATAACGCTTCTCATAATACACTATTCCAGCAGTTATTTCCCATCCCAGCTGGGGAGGCGGGGGAGTCACCTGATCTTCTAACGTTCTCATAATACACTATTCCAGCAGTTATTTCCCATCCCAGCTGGGGAGGCGGGGGAGTCACCTGATCTTCTAACGTTCTCATAATACACTATTCCAGCAGTTATTTCCCATCCCAGCTGGGGAGGCGGGGGAGTCACCTGATCTTCTAACGTTCTCATAATACACTATTCCAGCAGTTATTTCCCAGCACAGCTGGGGAGGCGGGGGAGTCACCTGATCTTCTAACACTTCTCATAATACAGTATTCCAGCAGTTATTTCCCATCCCAGCTGGGGAGGCGGGGGAGTCACCTGATCTTCTAACGCTTCTCATAATACAGTATTCCAGCAGTTATTTCCCAGCACAGCTGGGGAGGCGGGGGAGTCACCTGATCTTCTAACACTTCTCATAATACACTATTCCAGCAGTTATTTCCCATCCCAGCTGGGGAAGCGGGGGAGTCACCTGATCTTCTAACGTTCTCATAATACAGTATTCCTGCAGTTATTTCCCATCCCAGCTGGGGAGGCGGGGGAGTCACCTGATCTTCTAACGTTCTCATAATACAGTATTCCAGCAGTTATTTCCCATCCCAGCTGGGGAGGCGGGGGAGTCACCTGATCTTCTAACGCTTCTCATAATACACTATTCCAGCAGTTATTTCCCATCCCAGCTGGGGAGGCGGGGAGTCACCTGATATTCTAACGCTTCTCATAATACAGTATTCCAGCAGTTATTTCCCATCCCAGCTGGGGAGGCGGGGGAGCCACCTGATCTTCTAACGTTCTCATAATACACTATTCCAGCAGTTATTTCCCATCCCAGCTGGGGAAGCGGGGGAGTCACCTGATCTTCTAACGTTCTCATAATACAGTATTCCAGCAGTTATTTCCCATCCCAGCTGGGGAAGCGGGGGAGTCACCTGATCTTCTAACGCGTCTCATAATACACTATTCCAGCAGTTATTTCCCAGCACAGCTGGGGAGGCGAGGGAGTCACCTGATATTCTAACGTTCTCATAATACAGTATTCCTGCAGTTATTTCCCATCCCAGCTGGGGAGGCGGGGGAGTCACCTGATATTCTAACGCTTCTCATAATACAGTATTCCAGCAGTTATTTCCCATCCCAGCTTGGGAGGCGGGGGAGTCACCTGATCTTCTAACGCTTCTCATAATACACTATTCCAGCAGTTATTTCCCAGCACAGCTGGGGAGGCGGGGGAGTCACCTGATCTTCTAACGCTTCTCATAATATACTATTCCAGCAGTTATTTCCCATCCCAGCGGGGGAGGCGGGGGAGTCACCTGATATTCTAACGCTTCTCATAATACACTATTCCAGCAGTTATTTCCCATCCCAGCTGGGGAGGCGGGGGAGTCACCTGATCTTTTAACGCTTCTCATAATACACTATTCCAGCAGTTATTTCCCATCCCAGCTGGGGAGGCGGGGGAGTCACCTGATCTTCTAACGCTTCTCATAATACACTATTCCAGCAGTTATTTCCCAGCACAGCTGGGGAGGCGGGGGAGTCACCTGATCTTCTAACGCTTCTCATAAAACACTATTCCAGCAGTTATTTCCCATCCCAGCTGGGGAGGCGGGGGAGTCACCTGATCTTCTAACGTTCTCATAATACACTATTCCAGCAGTTACTTCCCATTCCAGCTGGGGAGGCGGGGGAGTCACCTGATCTTCTAACGCTTCTCATAATACACTATTCCAGCAGTTATTTCCCATCCCAGCGGGGGAGGCGGGGGAGTCACCTGATCTTCTAACGCTTCTCATAATACACTATTCCAGCAGTTATTTCCCATCCCAGCTGGGGAGGCGGGGGAGTCACCTGATATTCTAACACTTCTCATAATACACTATTCCAGCAGTTATTTCCCATCCCAGCTGGGGAAGCCGGGGAGTCACCCGATCTTCTAACGCTTCTCATAATACACTATTCCAGCAGTTATTTCCCAGCACAGCTGGGCAAGCGGGGGAGTCACCTGATCTTCTAACGCTTCTCATAATACACTATTCCAGCAGTTATTTCCCATCCCAGCTGGGGAGTCGGGGGAGTCACCTGATCTTCTAACGTTCTCATAATACACTATTCCAGCAGTTATTTCCCATCCCAGCTGGGGAGGCGGGGGAGTCACCTGATCTTCTAACGCTTCCCATAATACACTATTCCAGCAGTTATTTCCCATCCCAGCTGGGGAGGCGGGGGAGTCACCTGATCTTGTAACGCTTCTCATAATACACTATTACAGCAGTTATTTCCCATCCCGGCGGGGGAGTCACCTGATCTTCTAACGTTCTCATAATACAGTATTCCAGCAGTTATTTCCCATCCCAGCTGGGGAGGCGGGGGAGTCACCTGATCTTCTAACGCTTCTCTTAATACACTATTCCAGCAGTTTTTTCCCATCCCAGCTGGGGAGGCGGGGGAGTCACCTGATCTTCTAACGCTTCTCATAATACAGTATTCCAGCAGTTAATTCCCATCCCGGCGGGGGAGTCACCTGATCTTCTAACGCTTCTCATAATACACTATTCCAGCAGTTATTTCCCATCCCAGCTGGGGAGTCGGGGGAGTCACCTGATCTTCTAACGTTCTCATAATACACTATTCCAGCAGTTATTTCCCATCCCAGCTGGGGAGGCGGGGGAGTCACCTGATCTTCTAACGTTCTCATAATACACTATTCCAGCAGTTATTTCCCATCCCAGCTGGGGAGGCGGGGGAGTCACCTGATCTTCTAACGTTCTCATAATACAGTATTCCAGCAGTTATTTCCCATCCCAGCTGGGGAGGCGGGGGAGTCACCTGATCTTCTAACGCTTCTCTTAATACACTATTCCAGCAGTTTTTTCCCATCCCAGCTGGGGAGGCGGGGGAGTCACCTGATCTTCTAACGCTTCTCATAATACACTATTCCAGCAGTTAATTCCCATCCCGGCGGGGGAGTCACCTGATCTTCTAACGCTTCTCATAATACACTATTCCAGCAGTTATTTCCCATCCCAGCTGGGGAGTCGGGGGAGTCATCTGATCTTCTAACGTTCTCATAATACACTATTCCAGCAGTTATTTCCCATCCCAGCTGGGGAGGCGGGGGTGTCACCTGATCTTCTAACGTTCTCATAATACACTATTCCAGCAGTTATTTCCCATCCCAGCTGGGGAAGCGGGGGAGTCACCTGATCTTCTAACGCTTCTCATAATACACTATTCCAGCAGTTATTTCCCAGCACAGCTGGGGAGGCGGGGGAGTCACCTGATCTTCTAACGCTTCTCATAATACACTATTCCAGCAGTTATTTTCCAGCACAGCTGGGCAAGCGGGGGAGTCACCTGATCTTCTAACGCTTCTCATAATACACTATTCCAGCAGTTATTTCCCATCCCAGCTGGGAAGGCGGGGGAGTCACCTGATCTTCTAACGCTTCTCATAATACACTATTCCAGCAGTTATTTCCCATCCCGGCGGGGGAGCCACCTGATCTTCTAATGCTTCTCATAATACACTATTCCAGCAGTTATTTCCCATCCCAGCTGGGGAAGCGGGGGAGTCACCTGATCTTCTAACGTTCTCATAATACACTCTTCCAGCAGTTATTTCTCATCCCGGCGGGGGAGCCACCTGATCTTCTAACGCTTCTCATAATACACTATTCCAGCAGTTATTTCCCATCCCAGCTGGGGAAGCGGGGGAGTCACCTGATCTTCTAACGCTTCTCATAATACACTATTCCAGCAGTTATTTCCCATCCCGGCGGGGGAGGCGGGGAGTCACCTGATCTTCTAACACTTCTCATAATACACTATTCCAGCAGTTATTTCCCATCCCAGCTGGGGAGGCGGGGGAGTCATCTGATCTTCTAACGCTTCTCATAATACACTATTCCAGCAGTTATTTCCCATCCCAGCTGGGGAGGCGGGGGAGTCACCTGATCTTCTAACGTTCTCATAATACAGTATTCCAGCAGTTATTTCCCATCCCAGCTGGGGAGGCGGGGTAGTCACCTGATCTTCTAACGCTTCTCATAATACACTATTCCAGCAGTTAATTCCCATCCCGGCGGGGGAGTCACCTGATCTTCTAACGTTCTCATAATACACTATTCCAGCAGTTAATTCCCATCCCGGCGGGGGAGTCACCTGATCTTCTAACGCTTCTCATAATACACTATTCCAGCAGTTTTTTCCCATCCCAGCTGGGGAGGCGGGGGAGTCACCTGATCTTCTAACGCTTCTCATAATACACTATTCCAGCAGTTAATTCCCATCCCGGCGGGGGAGTCACCTGATCTTCTAACGCTTCTCATAATACACTATTCCAGCAGTTATTTCCCATCCCAGCTGGGGAGTCGGGGGAGTCATCTGATCTTCTAACGTTCTCATAATACACTATTCCAGCAGTTATTTCCCATCCCAGCTGGGGAGGCGGGGGTGTCACCTGATCTTCTAACGTTCTCATAATACACTATTCCAGCAGTTATTTCCCATCCCAGCTGGGGAAGCGGGGGAGTCACCTGATCTTCTAACGCTTCTCATAATACACTATTCCAGCAGTTATTTCCCAGCACAGCTGGGGAGGCGGGGGAGTCACCTGATCTTCTAACGCTTCTCATAATACACTATTCCAGCAGTTATTTTCCAGCACAGCTGGGCAAGCGGGGGAGTCACCTGATCTTCTAACGCTTCTCATAATACACTATTCCAGCAGTTATTTCCCATCCCAGCTGGGAAGGCGGGGGAGTCACCTGATCTTCTAACGCTTCTCATAATACACTATTCCAGCAGTTATTTCCCATCCCGGCGGGGGAGCCACCTGATCTTCTAATGCTTCTCATAATACACTATTCCAGCAGTTATTTCCCATCCCAGCTGGGGAAGCGGGGGAGTCAACTGATCTTCTAACGTTCTCATAATACACTATTCCAGCAGTTATTTCCCATCCCAGCTGGGGAAGCGGGGGAGTCACCTGATCTTCTAACGCTTCTCATAATACACTATTCCAGCAGTTATTTCCCATCCCGGCGGGGGAGGCGGGGAGTCACCTGATCTTCTAACACTTCTCATAATACACTATTCCAGCAGTTATTTCCCATCCCAGCTGGGGAGGCGGGGGAGTCATCTGATCTTCTAACGCTTCTCATAATACACTATTCCAGCAGTTATTTCCCATCCCAGCTGGGGAGGCGGGGGAGTCACCTGATCTTCTAACGTTCTCATAATACAGTATTCCAGCAGTTATTTCCCATCCCAGCTGGGGAGGCGGGGGAGTCACCTGATCTTCTAACGCGTCTCATAATACACTATTCCAGCAGTTATTTCCCATCCCAGCTGGGGAGGCGGGGGAGTCACCTGATCTTCTAACGCTTCTCATAATACACTATTCCAGCAGTTATTTCCCATCCCAGCTGGGGAGGCGGGGGAGTCACCTGATCTTCTAACGTTCTCATAATACACTATTCCAGCAGTTATTTCCCATCCCAGCTGGGGAGGCGGGGGAGTCACCTGATCTTCTAACGTTCTCATAATACACTATTCCAGCAGTTATTTCCCATCCCAGCTGGGGAGGCGGGGGAGTCACCTGATCTTCTAACGTTCTCATAATACACTATTCCTGCAGTTATTTCCCATCCCAGCTGGGGAGGCGGGGGAGTCACCTGATCTTCTAACGCGTCTCATAATACACTATTCCAGCAGTTATTTCCCATCCCAGCTGGGGAGGCGGGGGAGTCACCTGATCTTCTAACGTTCTCATAATACAGTATTCCAGCAGTTATTTCCCATCGCAGCTGGGGAGGCGGGGGAGTCACCTGATCTTCTAACGTTCTCATAATACACTATTCCAGCAGTTATTTCCCATCCCAGCTGGGGAGGCGGGGGAGTCACCTGATCTTCTAACGCGTCTCATAATACACTATTCCAGCAGTTATTTCCCATCCCAGCTGGGGAGGCGGGGGAGTCACCTGATCTTCTAACGCGTCTCATAATACACTATTCCAGCAGTTATTTCCCATCCCAGCTGGGGAGGCGGGGGAGTCACCTGATCTTCTAACGTTCTCATAATACAGTATTCCAGCAGTTATTTCCCATCCCTGCTGGGGAGGCGGGGGAGTCACCTGATCTTCTAACGCTTCTCATAATACACTATTCCAGCAGTTAATTCACATCCCGGCGGGGGAGTCACCTGATCTTCTAACGTTCTCATAATACACTATTCCAGCAGTTATTTCCCATCCCAACTGGGGAGGCCGGGGAGTCACCTGATCTTCTAACGTTCTCATAATACACTATTCCAGCAGTTATTTCCCATCCCAGCTGGGGAGGCGGGGGAGTCACCTGATCTTCTAACGCGTCTCATAATACACTATTCCAGCAGTTATTTCCCATCCCAGCTGGGGAGGCGGGGGAGTCACCTGATCTTCTAACGCGTCTCATAATACACTATTCCAGCAGTTATTTCCCATCCCAGCTGGGGAGGCGGGGGAGTCACCTGATCTTCTAACGTTCTCATAATACAGTATTCCAGCAGTTATTTCCCAACCCTGCTGGGGAGGCGGGGGAGTCACCTGATCTTCTAACGCTTCTCATAATACACTATTCCAGCAGTTAATTCACATCCCGGCGGGGGAGTCACCTGATCTTCTAACGTTCTCATAATACACTATTCCAGCAGTTATTTCCCATCCCAACTGGGGAGGCCGGGGAGTCACCTGATCTTCTAACGTTCTCATAATACACTATTCCAGCAGTTATTTCCCATCCCAGCTGGGGAGGCGGGGGAGTCACCTGATCTTCTAACGTTCTCATAATACACTATTCCAGCAGTTATTTCCCATCCCAGCTGGGGAGGCGGGGGAGTCACCGGATCTTCTAACGTTCTCATAATACACTATTCCAGCAGTTATTTCCCATCCCAGCTGGGGAGGCGGGGGAGTCACCTGATCTTCTAACGTTCTCATAATACACTATTCCAGCAGTTATTTCCCATCCCAGCTGGGGAGGCGGGGGAGTCACCTGATCTTCTAACGTTCTCATAATACACTATTCCAGCAGTTATTTCCCATCCCAGCTGGGGAGGCGGGGGAGTCACCTGATCTTCTAACGCGTCTCATAATACACTATTCCAGCAGTTATTTCCCATCCCAGCTGGGGAGGCGGGGGAGTCACCTGATCTTCTAACGTTCTCATAATACAGTATTCCAGCAGTTATTTCCCATCGCAGCTGGGGAGGCGGGGGAGTCACCTGATCTTCTAACGTTCTCATAATACACTGTGGAAAGCGTAAATAAAAAACACAGTCTGAGGTTATTTTGAAACAGAATAACACGTGAATTTATTCAAGTCAAGTGCACAACGGAGACAGCTTCAAAACAAAAGCTCTCTCAATAATAACACGATATGCCATATATTTATACCCTAAATCCTAAAGCTCCACCCCTTTATGGGGGGGCTTGCACGTCACTAAACATTACCTCATTTTGTAATACATAACAATACTAAAGCTGATGTCATTTTGTAATACATAATAATATTGTATAACTGCCTGTCAGCTAGAAACCATTCTGGGGTTAAATGGGATGTGCCTATTCTGTCGCCTAGCAATATGTTATGAGAATAAATTCTACTGCAAGAATCTAAACTTATCTCATGGGTTCTCATAACTTTTAGCCTGTTTACACTTTCAATTTAAAGCTGATTGGATGAGGAAGAGTCAATAAATTTAGCTAGGAGCAAAAATTCCATTCCTCTGCTTCACACATTTGTTTATACAGAAATATAACACAGAAATTAAGACTCACAGAGACAAGACAAGATGGCGGATTGAAATATTCACACAAAATGGCTTCATCCTAAATGCTGTTATGTTGTTATGCCAGACCCCCTAATATCTCATCTTTGTCAGTCCCTCCTCTGATTCTTTAAAACATTGTTTTTTTAGAATTATTGGTATGATGTTAGTCCAGAAACACGTTGGGAGGCACAAGGGTGCTCCATCATCTCATAATGCTGCTTGAGGGTATAGGACAGTGCACGAGGGTGCCTGCCAAATGTAGTCATAGTCTCGTAGTATGGCGTTATAGCCAAATTCTTTTCCAGAGTTAGAACATTGTACTTGGCATCTTCTTTCTTCAAGGGACTGCTGTAGATTGGTTCTGCAAACAATGGCATCATGTCTGCAGAGGGGGTGGCACATTTGTGGATCATGCCTTTGACAAACGTAACACAAACATAAAAAACAACGAGTATCACAATCATACACATTCAAAAATTTCGCTCCTAGTGATCCTACCAATCCAGTCAGCCCCAAAGGGTCCCAGTCTGTGTCACCTTCCTTCCTAAGTCTTTCTTGAATTTCTCCTATCTTATCTAACTCATGTTGTACCTTGCCACTCTGATCTTGGATGAAAACACAACATTGTTCTTTAATTAGGGCACATACACCTCCTTTTGATGCTAAAATGTAATCTAAAGCCATTCTGTTTTGTAAGGCCATAAGCCTGATCTGAACCTGTTCTTGGTTTAATGATGAAATTAAAAACTGCAAAATTAAGGCCACATCCTTCCTGTAAATTGTTATCTGACTGAACATACATTTTTACACAGGTTTCATTGGTTGGTGGAGACACTTGACCCATAAATTGATTCTTGTTCCTAGTGTGTGATACACCCTTTAAAGAAGTTCCCTTAAAAATTGGGAAAATACAGAAATTATACACATAATACTAAAACCCTTATTTTATGTACGCAACCTTTCTTTGGATATGCAGTTGCTAGATAAAGGAAATTGCATCTATCTCTATCATCATATAATTTTAGAATCATCACAACATTCTATTACTGAGAATTGAGGGGGTTTGGTATCTGTGGAAGCGAAATGCATGATCCTCACCCCTGCACGCATTATATACATCATTCACTCTGAATATCAGAACAGACAATGTCTGCGATGGTCAACATGGCTGACTTATGATCCTTTCCTTGTGGCTGACACACCCCCTGGGTGACCCCCTCCTCTCGTTGGAGGTGCAACACACTTCTGGATCAAAGTTTTGCTGCATATGACACATACATAGAGAGTGAAGAGTACTGCCAAAACACATACAAGAGCTTTCACAAGCCACGCTTCCAGGAAACCAATCCTCCCATCAAGGCTCAATTCTACATACACCTTAAATTTCTAACTTAAACACACTCTAAAGAATAAAAATATTGAGTCTCTGAAAAATGAAATGTTCTGATAGAAATCAGGAATATTGAGTCTCTAAAAAATAGAATGTTTTGAGTCTTTGAAAAAATGAAATGTTCCTGATAAGACCAGGCCTCTGCCTGGTATCTTATTTTCCTCGTTGGTTAACGGTCAAAGTTTATGTCTCGTCAAAACGTTTACTTGATGCGGCTGTGCTTTAGATGACTTTGGTCTTTGGTGGAGCTGGAATGAGCTTTACTGTACTTTGGGTCCAGGGAAAGAACTCTGCCACTTTAATTGCTGTATTGGTGGTTAGTATGGGCCCTTTCATCTGGGATGAAGAGCATGCTTGTTTAGGAACTACTTGACCTTTAACTCCGTCTCGTGTAGGTGCACTTTTATCATACCTTATGCCTAGAGAGACTCAAAAAATATATTAGTGGCATACAATACTTATTAATTGTTTTATTACCAATAGATGGTCCTTAATTTGTTCCTTTGAACTACTGATAGTCATAAGTCATCCCATAAGTGTCTCATAGGGAGATAATTTATACCTAGGAACAAATTCTTGTATCAATGTGTTTACTACTGTCTTAACATCCGCATATAGACAGAGGTATCTCCTATTAATGCTCCTCATATTTAAAACTAAGCAGCTAATGTGGACTTTACTGTACTACAATCTAAGTTCCTAAGGCTTTGGGCCTCAGTCATTGTCAAACCAATTGCTTCCATAATCAACTCTATCCTGTCTACAGGCCATATCCCTAAGACCTGGAAAACTACCAGAGCTGTCCCAATCTTCAAAAGTGGGGACAAAAACACTGTCTCAAACTACAGACCAATATCTCTTCTCCCAATACACACTTGCTCTCATTCATGCCTCACTATCATCTCCTCCGATGCAAATGGTATCAACCTTTTCATAAAATACTAACTAACCTTAAAACTTGCCCCACAAATTAAACATCCCAATAGCCTGCACTCATGGCTATTATTTCACACACAGTCACTCCTACCACACCCATTGTGGCCAAGCACTGCCATCTACAGCACTTATTCCCTCACCTGCTATCTCTGTAAATTCCCCTCAAACCTTAGATTGTAAGCTCTTAAGGGCAGGGATTTCCTTTCCTATTGTCTGATTTTGCTGCACTTACTATTCTATCATAATTCCCTCTACTGTATTCTTTATGAAGTGCTGAGAACATTTTTGACGCTATATATATAAAGTCATACATTGCAATACACTACTATCCAAAGTCATGGACAAAAATGTGTTCACTCCCAATTAAACAATTACTATACTAAGACAAATGCCCCAAGCCAATTCCTGTCAGGCCTCCACCCCAAACACTCCATTGTAACTATTCTGCTAAAATGTGAAATGCCTTGCATATAATATATACCCTGCTCACTTATGTAACTGTATTTGTAAATATGTATCACCTGTCCTTTAACTTTATACCTAGAACATATCCAAAAATGAGAGGTGACTCCCAATGCACCACTTTGCAAAACATTCTACAAATATTTTAGCAATAACTACTGCTTATAATAAAATTGTACACCTATGGAAAAATAAATGGTTAAAAGTTATAAAATATATCACATATTCAGTTAATAGACAAATGATTTTGTATAAGACTTCACACTAATGTCTTGCTTTATATAATCTCTTTGCACAGTGCTGAGCACACGGTCAGCTTTATCATTTTAAAGACACTCTGCATATTCATCTGACTAAAGAAAAAATATTTTCTATAAGACTTGTTTCCGGGCAAAGAGCCATTTTGTTTCTGGGCGTTTCGCCAATTGACCCTGAAAAGATAAGATAACGATACACCACGGCTTCCTCCTGAAAAATAATTATTATTGGATTGGAATTTTTGCTTAAAGTTTAAATACATGGAGCTTTATCCAGAGCCCTAAGAACTACATTTTTTATGACCTTTCAAAAATTAACCAACGGGCTTTTATATAGCTGAGGTTCATATAATTTCTTAACACACAAATAACGCCACACGCTCATGCTATCTCCCTCCACTCAGTTTTCTTTAATGCCTTCTGTATGAACTTTCATAGTTTCACTGATTTAATTCACTACAAATTTATGCTATCCTGTTGCAATTCTGTCCTTTCTCAAGCTACACAAACCTATTTCTTTCCATTAATCAACACTCATAAGTCTACCCCACACAAATTCTTCCTTCATCTCACCTCAGGACTTTTGCTGACTATTTTTAAGAAAGAGGTTGAATCCATACACCAGAACATTCCCTCTTCCTCCTATCCTACTTTGCTTCCAACTCTCTACCTGCTTTCCTTGACTCTTTTTCCACTGTCTCAAAAGAGTGTCACCATCACTGTTGATCTCCTCTTCTCCCTCTAATCTGCTACATTTCCATTCTCCTTCAAACATGTAATAGTTATACCATGACTCAAAAATAGCAAGCTTGACCCTACCTCTCTTTCTAACTACTGAACTTGTCTTGCATTCTCCTGCTTGCTCCATTTTCTCACACCCATTCTCTCCTTAACCCTCTACAATCTGACTTCTGCACTGCTCCCTCCACGGAGACAATTCTCACTAAAATAACTCATGACCTATATGCTGCCCAAGACAGAGGTCATTACACTCTGCTCCTATTACTCCACCTCTCTGAAGCATTTGCCTCTGTGGACCACACTCTTCTCTTTTCTCTGTACACACTCTCTCTAGGTGACCTAATAACATCTCTTAGGTTTAAATATCACCTCTATGCTGACAACACCACCATTTACTTTTCAATCCCTGACCTTACACCTGCCATACAAACCTACGTTTCTGAATGTCTCTCTGTTATCTCATCCTGGAAGACCCTCTTTCGCCTTAAATTTAACATGGCAAAAACAGAGTTCCTCATACTTCCTCCCAAACCTGACCCTATTATCTCCTTCCACATTACTCTTGAATCTTTCATCCAGTAGCTCAAGCACGCTGCTTAGGGGTCACTCCCAACTCCTCTCTCATATTCTCCTCTTTCATTCAAAACATTTCTATAACTGTCGCTTTTTCCTCCACAATATTACAAAGATACACCTGTTTCTCTGTTGCTCAACTATTAAAAACTCTGATTCAGACCCTCATTCTCTCCCCTCTTGATTACTGTAATCCCCTGCTATCCCAGCTTCCTGACTTTCACCTGTCTTCCCTACTATCTATCCCAAACGCTGCTGCGAGAATCACTCTACTCTTTAAACTCTGATTCTGCGTTTCCCCTCCTGAAATTCCTCTCCTGGCTTCTAATCAAGTCCTACTGTTTCTGTATGCTCTCCCTACCTACCAAGTAGATTGTAAGCTCCTCAGAGCAGTGACTTCTCTTTGATCAACTTTTACTTTTATGTCTGGATCACTTATTCTATGACCTCTTACCTTTACCATTTGATAACTATATGATTACGACATGCACCACTCCTGTGAAGCGCTGAGCCTATTAATGGCGTTCTATACATGAAAACATACAATACAATATATACTTCAAACAATGCTTATGAGCTTTTACCCATATTTTTAAACACAAAATATTCCATGTGTTTTTACTGGTTACACACAATACAGAACACACACAATACAGACACCCAAAGAACATAGACACAAACTTCTCTCCTACACAGCGAATCAGCTTCTCATATAAATAACCTGCTTTTATTCTCTTTCTAGTTGCCATTAGAACAGAAGGAAAAAGAATATTTTCTGGTTCAAAAGACCTATTCGTGTGGCCAGTACGAACAAATCTTTTCAATTCCATTCTTTTTCTTCTACTCTCTCTCTCTTAGGGCTGCTCTGCAATTACTGGCAACATGTCCTACCTTTTTACACTTATAACACTTTATGTCCCTTCCAAACAATATACACACAGTCTCTAATTTTATCCCAATTTTTGCATATAAACCTTTCATAAAAATAACCCTCTACTTCCTCAACACCACATATGCCTTAATTATCTATCGGCAAATTCACTTGCTATTTCTTTCCTATTCACTTTCTTTTTCACTTGTTATTATATTAACTTCTGTCCTGGCAATGGTAAAAACTAATGCAGCGGGACCCTTCTGTCCCTCAACATAATTCTTTTGACCCATATTAACGTAAGGTATGTTTCCCTGTGGGATTCAAAAACACACGAGAAGGCGCTCCCTGAGCTTATCAATCCCACAGAAAAAGACCCCTCTTTCATTTAAACATCTGCGCAATTAGTTGATAATAGTACAAACAAAAACAGTGCCATTCACTGGCCAACAAAATATTTATATTGTCTCTTTTCGTTCTCTGTATTCATTCTTTATTATTTTCGTCTGCAGACACACAATCCTTTGAGAATTTTTCGTTTCCCATTATTCCCCTGTTACAGAAATCAAATTTAATTGACCTGTACAATACTTCTTCGGTTACAGAAATCAAATTTAATTGACCTGTACAATACTTCGGCTACAGCAATCAACTGTTAATTGACCTGTACAATTTAGCGTTACAATAATCAACGCAAGCTGATTACGTACAACTCTTTTGGCATGTTATTGTTCTGAATAGTGTAAATATGCAGATAAGGACCTGTCACGAGACTGTTCCCCAATCACATTTTCTCACCATAACTATACCAAAGAAAAACTTGAATCACTTCAGCGGGTCCAACCCAGTCCTGATAAACCTTATACTTTTATAACATGGATACAGATAAGACTTTCTAACCAGATATCCATGAATAACTCACTTGGTATGTAAATGACAAAACAGAGCAAATGTACAATCAGGGACCCGTCCTGCTCAGACAACAAAAATATTTATCACAACCCAGGACGGTCTGAAAACAATCCCTTTAAGCACAAAAACACTCACTTTCATCACCAAAACACCAAAACCTTTAACGGGACTCTTACCTTAGCCCCTAACAACTCTTAACAACTCTTACACTTTAAAATGAATACAGGAACAGAGAATAATAAATTCACGTGAAACTGCTAGGGATTCTTACTCGTCACATCAGATAAGACACCGTTCAAAAATCAGCTCCCCGCACCACTCAAAACAATTTAATCAGGCTGTTTGTCTAAAAAATGCAGGTAGCCTTACCTTGATTCATATGTGAGCTCAGGTTTGAGTGATGGAGGAGTGATTCATCCGGGTGCTCGATTCCGATGATATTGAGTCCCTATGAGGATTGCGCCATCTGTGGAAAGCGTAAATAAAAACACAGTCTGAGGTTATTTTGAAACAGAATAACACGTGAATTTATTCAAGTCAAGTGCACAACGGAGACCTTCAAAACAAAAGCTCTCTCAATAATAACACGATATGCCATATATTTATACCCTAAATCCTAAAGCTCCACCCCTTTATGGGGGGGCTTGCACGTCACTAAACATTACCTCATTTTGTAATACATAACAATACTAAAGCTGATGTCATTTTGTAATACATAATAATATTGTATAACTGCCTGTCAGCTAGAAACCATTCTGGGGTTAAATGGGATGTGCCTATTCTGTCGCCTAGCAATATGTTATGAGAATAAATTCTACTGCAAGAATCTAAACTTATCTCATGGGTTCTCATAACTTTTAGCCTGTTTACACTTTCAATTTGAAGCTGATTGGATGAGGAAGAGTCAATAAATTTAGCTAGGAGCAAAAATTCCATTCCTCTGCTTCACACATTTGTTTATACAGAAATGTAACACAGAAATTAAGACTCACAGAGACAAGACAAGATGGCGGATTGAAATATTCACACAAAATGGCTTCATGCTAAATGCTGTTATGTTGTTATGCCAGACCCCCTAATATCTCATCTTTGTCAACACTATTCCAGCAGTTATTTCCCATCCCAGTTGGGGAGGCGGGGGAGTCACCTGATCTTCTAACGTTCTCATTATACACTATTCCAGCAGTTATTTCCCATCCCAGCTGGGGATGCGGGGGTGTCACCTGATCTTCTAACGCTTCTCATAATACACTATTCCAGCAGTTATTTCCCATCCCAACTGGGGAGGCGGGGGAGTCACCTGATCTTCTAACGTTCTCATAATACACTATTCCAGCAGTTATTTCCCATCCCAGTTGGGGAGGCGGGGGAGTCACCTGATCTTCTAACGTTCTCATTATACACTATTCCAGCAGTTATTTCCCATCACAGCTGGGGATGCGGGGGAGTCACCCGATCTTCTAACGTTCTCATTATACACTATTCCAGCAGTTATTTCCCATCCCAACTGGGGAGGCGGGGGAGTCACCCGATCTTCTTCTTCTAACGCTTTTCATAATACACTATTCCAGCAGTTATTTCCCATCCCAGCTGGGGAGGCGGGGGAGTCACCTGATCTTCTAACGTTCTCATAATACACTATTCCAGCAGTTATTTCCCATCCCAGCTGGGGAAGCGGGGGAGTCACCTGATCTTCTAACTCTTCTCATAATAAACTATTCCAGCAGTTATTTCCCATCCCAACTGGGGAGGCGGGGGAGTCACCTGATCTTCTAACGTTCTCATAATACAGTATTCCAGCAGTTATTTCCCATCCCAGCTGGGGAGGCGGGGGAGTCACCTGATCTTCTAACACTTCTCATAATACACTATTCCAGCAGTTATTTCCCATCCCAGCTGGGGAGGCGGGGGAGTCACCTGATCTTCTAACGTTCTCATAATACAGTATTCCAGCAGTTATTTCCCATCCCAATTGGGGAGGCTGGGGAGTCACCTGATCTTCTAACGCTTCTCATAATACACTATTCCAGCAGTTATTTCCCATCCCAGCTGGGGAGGCGGGCAAGTCACCTGATCTTTTAACGCTTCTCATAATACACTATTCCAGCAGTTATTTCCCATCCCAGCTGGGGAGGCGGGGAGTCACCTGATCTTCTAACGCTTCTCATAATACACTATTCCAGCAGTTATTTCCCATCCCGGCGGGGGAGCCACCTGATCTTCTAATGCTTATCATAATACACTATTCCAGCAGTTATTTCCCATCCCAGCTGGGGAGGCGGGGGAGTCACCTGATCTTCTAACGCTTCTCATAATACACTATTCCAGCAGTTATTTCCCATCCCAGCTGGGGAGGCGGGGGAGTCACCTGATCTTCTAACGTTCTCATAATACACTATTCCAGCAGTTATTTCCCATCCCAGCTGGGGAGGCGCGGGAGTCACCTGATCTTCTAACGCTTCTCATAATACACTATTCCAGCAGTTATTTCCCATCCCAATTGGGGAGGCGGGGGAGTCACCTGATCTTCTAACGTTCTTATAATACACTATTCCAGCAGTTATTTCCCTTCCCAGCTGGGGAGGTGGGGGAGTCACCTGATCTTCTAACGCTTCTCATAATACACTATTCTAGCAGTTATTTCCCATCCCAATTGGGGAGGCGGGGGAGTCACCTGATCTTCTAACGTTCTCATAATACATTATTCCAGCAGTTATTTCCCTTCCCAGCTGGGGAGGCGGGGGAGTCACCTGATCTTCTAACGCTTCTCATAATACACTATTCTAGCAGTTATTTCCCATCCCAGCTGGGGAGGCGGGGGAGTCACCTGATCTTCTAACGCTTCTCATAATACACTATTCCAGCAGTTATTTCCCATCCCAGCTGGGGAGTCGGGGGAGTCACCTGATCTTCTAAAGCTTCTCATAATACACTATTCCCGCAGTTATTTCCCATCCCAGCTGGGGAGGCGGGGGAGTCACCTGATCTTCTAACGTTCTCATAATACAGTATTCCAGCAGTTATTTCCCATCCCAGCTGGGAGGCGGGGGAGTCACCTGATCTTCTAACGTTCTCATAATACACTATTCCAGCAGTTATTTCCCATCTCGGCGGGGGAGTCACCTGATCTTCTAACGCTTCTCATAATACACTATTCCAGCAGTTATTTCCCATCCCAGCTGGGGAGGCGGGGGAGTCACCTGATCTTATAACGCTTCTCATAATACACTATTCCAGCAGTTATTTCCCATCCCGGCAGGGGGAGCCACCTGATCTTCTAACGCTTCTCATAATACACTATTCCAGCAGTTATTTCCCATCCCAGCTGGGGAGTCGGGGGAGTCACCTGATCTTCTAAAGCTTCTCATAATACACTATTCCAGCAGTTATTTCCCATCCCAGCTGGGGTGGCGGGGGTGTCACCTGATCTTCTAACGTTCTCATAATACAGTATTCCAGCAGTTATTTCCCATCCCAGCTGGGGAGGCGGGGGAGTCACCTGATCTTCTAACGCTTCTCATAATACACTATTCCAGCAGTTATTTCCCATCCCAGCTGGGGAGGTGGGGGAGTCACCTGATCTTCTAACGCTTCTCATAATACACTATTCCATCATTTATTTCCCATCCCAGCTGGGGAGGCGGGGGAGTCACCTGATCTTCTAACGCTTCTCATAATATACTATTCCAGCAGTTATTTCACATCCCAGCTGGGGAGGCGGGGGAGTCACCTGATCTTCTAACGCTTCTCATAATACACTATTCCAGCAGTTATTTCCCATCCCAATTGGGGAGGCGGGGGAGTCACCTGATCTTCTAACGTTCTCATAATATACTATTCCAGCAGTTATTTCCCATCTCGGCGGGGGAGTCACCTGATCTTCTAACGCTTCTCATAATACACTATTCCAGCAGTTATTTCCCATCCCAGCTGGGGAGGCGGGAAAGTCACCTGATCTTCTAACGCTTCTCATAATACAGTATTCCTGCAGTTATTTCCCATCGCAGCTGGGGAGGCGGGGGAGTCACCTGATCTTCTAACGTTCTCATAATACACTATTCCAGCAGTTATTTCCCATCCCAGCTGGGGAGGCGGGGGAGTCACCTGATCTTCTAACGCTTCTCATAATACACTATTCCAGCAGTTATTTCCCATCCCGGCGTGGGAGCCACCTGATCTTCTAACGCTTCTCATAATACACTATTCCCGCAGTTATTTCCCATCCCAGCTGGGGAAGCGGGGTAGTCACCTGATCTTCTAACGCTTCTCATAATACAGTATTCCAGCAGTTATTTCCCATCCCAGCTGGGGAGGCGGGGGAGTCACCTGATCTTCTAACGTTCTCATAATACACTATTCCAGCAGTTATTTCCCATTCCAGCTGGGGAGGCGGGGGAGTCACCTGATCTTCTAACGTTCTCATAATACACTATTCCAGCAGTTATTTCCCATCCCAGCTGGGGAGGCGGGGGAGTCACCTGATCTTCTAACGCTTCTCATAATACACTCTTCCAGCAGTTATTTCCCAGCACAGCTGAGGAGGCGGGAGAGTCAGCTGATCTTCTAACGCTTCTCATAATACACTATTCCAGCAGTTATTTCCCAGCACAGCTGGGGAGGCGGGGGAGTCACCTGATCTTCTAACGCTTCTCATAATACACTATTCCAGCAGTTATTTCCCATTCCAGCTGTGGAGGCGGGGGAGTCACCTGATCTTCTAACGCTTCTCATAATACACTATTCCAGCAGTTATTTCCCATCCCAGCTGGGGAGGCGGGGGAGCCACCTGATCTTCTAATGCTTCTCATAATACACTATTCCAGCAGTTATTTCCCATCCCAGCTGGGGAGGCGGGGAAGTCACCTGATCTTCTAACGCTTCTCATAATACAGTATTCCAGCAGTTATTTCCCATCCCGGCGGGGGAGCCACCTGATCTTCTAACGCTTCTCATAATACACTATTCCCGCAGTTATTTCCCATCCCAGCTGGGGAAGCGGGGTAGTCACCTGATCTTCTAACGCTTCTCATAATACAGTATTCCAGCAGTTATTTCCCATCCCAGCTGGGGAGGCGGGGGAGTCACCTGATCTTCTAACGTTCTCATAATACACTATTCCAGCAGTTATTTCCCATCCCAGCTGGGAAGGCGGGGGAGTCACCTGATCTTCTAACGCGTCTCATAATACACTATTCCAGCAGTTATTTCCCATCCCAGCTTTGGAGGCGGGGGAGTCACCTGATCTTCTAACGCTTCTCATAATACACTATTCCAGCAGTTATTTCCCAGCACAGCTGAGGAGGCGGGAGAGTCAGCTGATCTTCTAACGCTTCTCATAATACACTACTCCAGCAGTTATTTCCCAGCACAGCTGGGGAGGCGGGGGAGTCACCTGATCTTCTAACGCTTCTCATAATACACTATTCCAGCAGTTATTTCCCATCCCAGCTGGGGAGGCGGGGGAGTCACCTGATCTTCTAACGCTTCTCATAATACACTATTCCAGCAGTTATTTCCCATCCCAGCTGGGGAGGCGGGGGAGCCACCTGATCTTCTAACGCTTCTCATAATACAGTATTCCAGCAGTTATTTCCCAGCACAGCTGGGGAGGCGGGGAGTCACCTGATCTTCTAACGCTTCTCATAATACAGTATTCCAGCAGTGATTTCCCATCCCAGCTGGGGAAGCGGGGGAGTCACCTGATCTTCTAACGTTCTCATAATACACTATTCCAGCAGTTATTTTCCATTCCAGCTGGGGAGGCGGGGGAGTCACCTGATCTTCTAACGCTTCTCATAATACACTATTCCAGCAGTTATTTCCCATCCCAGCTGGGGAGGCGGGGGAGTCACCTGATCTTCTAACGCTTCTCATAATACACTATTCCAGCAATTATTTCCCATCCCAGCTGGGGAGGCGGGGAAGTCACCTGATCTTCTAACGCTTCTCATAATACACTATTCCAGCAGTTATTTCCCATCCCAGCACATACATTTCAGCATATTAGACATTTTAGCAAGGGACAAAGGTTAAGCGATCATGCAGTATGGCCATCAGAAACACCATCGAACGCCATTATCCTTCCATCACCTGAGGCCAAACTCCCGCAGCTTCCTGCTGGGTTCTGATGATTGATAAATCTGATGCTGTTTTTGCAGTAGTCACAGGGCTGCAGGACACGGGTCTGGGGGTAGGGTCCATGTCTCATGGTAATAGGGCTTTTGGTGACTGTCACAGGGGGACATCGTGGACCTGGAGCGGAGTGAGGGGAAGACTGAAGTAATCGTGACTGAGGGAGTGAACACGGTCTCCTACACGCTGGACGAGGGACTCATAGAATTTGGGACCGCCATCGATGACGGAGATTACTACAGGTGAGGAGGCTCTGTCCTGTGATATATCTTTTGTACTGATAAACCTGCAGTGGTGTCTGCTGCAGGCGAGGATCCGGCTGCGGTATATTACTGTGAGTACAGGCGAGGGTCCGGCTGCGGTATGTTATTACTGTGAGTACAGGCGAGGGTCCGGCTGCGGTATGTTATTACTGTGAGTACAGGCGAGGGTCCGGCTGCGGTATGTTATTACTGTGAGTACAGGCGAGGGTCCGGCTGCGGTATGTTATTACTGTGAGTACAGACGAGGGTCCGGCTGCGGTATGTTATTACTGTGAGTACAGGCGAGGGTCCGGCTGCGGTATGTTATTACTGTGAGTACAGGCGAGGGTCCGGCTGCGGTATGTTATTACTGTGAGTACAGGCGAGGGTCCGGCTGCGGTATGTTATTACTGTGAGTACAGGCGAGGGTCCGGCTGCGGTATGTTATTACTGTGAGTACAGGCGAGGGTCCGGCTGCGGTATGTTATTACTGTGAGTACAGGCGAGGGTCCGGCTGCGGTGTGTTATTACTGTGAGTACAGGCGAGGGTCCGGCTGCGGTATGTTATTACTGTGAGTACAGGCGAGGGTCCGGCTGCGGTATGTTATTACTGTGAGTACAGGCGAGGGTCCGGCTGCGGTATGTTATTACGGGGGTGTGTACAGATGAAGGTCCGGCTGCGGTATGTTATTACTGTGAGTACAGGCGAGGGTCCGGCTGCGGTATGTTATTACTGTGAGTACAGGCGAGGGTCCGGCTGCGGTATGTTATTACTGTGAGTACAGGCGAGGGTCCGGCTGCGGTATGTTATTACTGTGAGTACAGGCGAGGATCCGGCTGCGGTATGTTATTACTGTGAGTACAGGCGAGGGTCCGGCTGTGGTATATTACTGTGAGTACAGGCGAGGGTCCGGCTGCGGTATGTTATTACTGTGAGTACAGGCGAGGGTCCGGCTGCGGTATGTTATTACTGTGAGTACAGGCGAGGGTCCGGCTGTGGTATATTACTGTGAGTACAGGCGAGGGTCCAGCTGTGGTATATTACTGTGGGTACAGGCGAGGGTCCGGCTGCGGTGTGTTATTACTGTGTGTACAGGCGAGGGTCCGGCTGCGGTATGTTATTACTGTGAGTACAGGCGAGGGTCCGGCTGCGGTATGTTATTACTGTGAGTACAGGCGAGGGTCCGGCTGCGGTGTGTTATTACTGTGAGTACAGGCGAGGATCCGGCTGCGGTATGTTATTACTGTGAGTACAGGCGAGGGTCCGGCTGCGGTATGTTATTACTGTGAGTACAGGCGAGGGTCCGGCTGTGGTATATTACTGTGAGTACAGGCGAGGGTCCGGCTGCGGTATGTTATTACTGTGAGTACAGGCGAGGATCCGGCTGTGGTATATTACTGTGAGTACAGGCGAGGGTCCGGCTGCGGTATGTTATTACTGTGAGTACAGGCGAGGGTCCGGCTGCGGTATGTTATTACTGTGAGTACAGGCGAGGGTCCGGCTGCGGTATGTTATTACTGTGAGTACAGGCGAGGGTCCGGCTGCGGTATGTTATTACTGTGAGTACAGGCGAGGGTCCGGCTGCGGTATGTTATTACTGTGAGTACAGGCGAGGGTCCGGCTGCGGTATGTTATTACTGTGAGTACAGGCGAGGGTCCGGCTGCGGTATGTTATTACTGTGAGTACAGGCGAGGGTCGGGCTGCGGTATGTTATTACTTTGTGTACAGGCGAGGGTCCGGCTGCGGTATGTTATTACTGTGAGTACAGGCGAGGGTCCGGCTGCGGTATGTTATTACTGTGAGTACAGGCGAGGGTCCGGCTGCGGTATGTTATTACTGTGAGTACAGGCGAGGGTCCGGCTGCGGTATGTTATTACTGTGAGTACAGGCGAGGGTCCGGCTGCGGTATGTTATTACTGTGTGTACAGACGAGGGTCCGGCTGCGGTGTGTTATTACTGTGAGTACAGGCGAGGGTCCGGCTGCGGTATGTTATTACTGTGAGTACAGGCGAGGGTCCGGCTGCGGTATGTTATTACTGTGAGTAGAGGCGAGGGTCCGGCTGCGGTATGTTATTACTGTGAGTACAGGCGAGGGTCCGGCTGCGGTATGTTATTACTGTGAGTACAGGCGAGGGTCCGGCTGCGGTATGTTATTACTGTGAGTACAGGCGAGGGTCCGGCTGCGGTATGTTATTACTGTGTGTACAGACGAGGGTCCGGCTGCGGTATGTTATTACTGTGGGTACAGGCGAGGGTCCGGCTGCGGTATGTTATTACTGTGAGTACAGGCGAGGGTCCGGCTGCGGTATGTTATTACTGTGAGTACAGGCGAGGGTCCGGCTGCGGTATGTTATTACTGTGAGTACAGGCGAGGGTCCGGCTGCGGTATGTTATTACTGTGAGTACAGGCGAGGGTCCGGCTGCGGTATGTTATTACTGTGAGTACAGGCGAGGGTCCGGCTGCGGTATGTTATTACTGTGAGTACAGGCGAGGGTCCGGCTGCGGTGTGTTATTACTGTGAGTACAGGCGAGGGTCCGGCTGCGGTGTGTTATTACTGTGGGTACAGGCGAGGGTCCGGCTGCGGTATGTTATTACTGTGGGTACAGGCGAGGGTCCGGCTGCGGTATATTATTACTGTGAGTACAGGCGAGGGTCCGGCTGCGGTATGTTATTACTGTGAGTACAGGCGAGGGTCCGGCTGCGGTATGTTATTACTGTGGGTACAGGCGAGGGTCCGGCTGCGGTATGTTATTACTGTGAGTACAGGCGAGGGTCCGGCTGCGGTATGTTATTACTGTGAGTACAGGCGAGGGTCCGGCTGCGGTATGTTATTACTGTGAGTACAGGCGAGGGTCCGGCTGCGGTATGTTATTACTGTGAGTACAGGCGAGGGTCCGGCTGCGGTATGTTATTACTGTGAGTACAGGCGATGGTCCGGCTGCGGTATGTTGTTACGGGGTGTGTACAGGCGAGGGTCCGGCTGCGGTATGTTATTACTGTGAGTACAGGCGAGGGTCCGGCTGCGGTATGTTATTACTGTGAGTACAGGCGAGGGTCCGGCTGCGGTATGTTATTACTGTGAGTACAGGCGAGGGTCCGGCTGCGGTATGTTATTACTGTGAGTACAGGCGAGGGTCCGGCTGCGGTATGTTATTACTGTGAGTACAGACGAGGGTCCGGCTGCGGTATGTTATTACTGTGAGTACAGACGAGGGTCCGGCTGCGGTATGTTATTACTGTGAGTACAGGCGAGGGTCCGGCTGCGGTATGTTATTACTGTGGGTACAGGCGAGGTTCCGGCTGCGGTATATTATTACTGTGGGTACAGGCGAGGGTCCGGCTGCGGTATGTTATTACTGTGAGTACAGACGAGGTTCCGGCTGCGGTATATTATTACTGTGGGTACAGGCGAGGGTCCGGCTGCGGTATGTTATTACTGTGAGTACAGGCGAGGGTCCGGCTGCGGTGTGTTATTACTGTGAGTACAGGCGAGGGTCCGGCTGCGGTATGTTATTACTGTGAGTACAGGCGAGGGTCCGGCTGCGGTATGTTATTACTGTGAGTACAGGCGAGGGTCCGGCTGCGGTGTGTTATTACAGGGAGTACAGGCGAGGGTCCGGCTGCGGTATGTTATTACTGTGAGTACAGGCGAGGGTCCGGCTGCGGTATGTTATTACTGTGTGTTCAGACGAGGGTCGGGCTGCGGTATGTTATTACTGTGAGTACAGGCGAGGGTCCGGCTGCGGTATGTTATTACTGTGAGTACAGGCGAGGGTCCGGCTGCGGTATGTTATTACTGTGTGTTCAGACGAGGGTCGGGCTGCGGTATGTTATTACTGTGAGTACAGGCGAGGGTCCGGCTGCGGTATGTTATTACTGTGTGTACAGGCGAGGGTCCGGCTGCGGTATGTTATTACTGTGAGTACAGGCGAGGGTCCGGCTGCGGTATGTTATTACTGTGGGTACAGGCGAGGGTCCGGCTGCGGTATGTTATTACTGTGGGTACAGGCGAGGGTCCGGCTGCGGTATGTTATTACTGTGAGTACAGGCGAGGGTCCGGCTGCGGTATGTTATTACTGTGAGTACAGGCGAGGGTCCGGCTGCGGTATGTTATTACTGTGAGTACAGGCGAGGGTCCGGCTGCGGTATGTTATTACTGTGAGTACAGGCGAGGGTCCGGCTGCGGTATGTTATTACTGTGGGTACAGGCGAGGTTCCGGCTGCGGTATATTATTACTGTGGGTACAGGCGAGGGTCCGGCTGCGGTATGTTATTACTGTGAGTACAGACGAGGTTCCGGCTGCGGTATATTATTACTGTGGGTACAGGCGAGGGTCCGGCTGCGGTATGTTATTACTGTGAGTACAGGCGAGGGTCCGGCTGCGGTGTGTTATTACTGTGAGTACAGGCGAGGGTCCGGCTGCGGTATGTTATTACTGTGAGTACAGGCGAAGGTCCGGCTGCGGTATGTTATTACTGTGAGTACAGGCGAGGGTCCGGCTGCGGTGTGTTATTACAGGGAGTACAGGCGAGGGTCCGGCTGCGGTATGTTATTACTGTGAGTACAGGCGAGGGTCCGGCTGCGGTATGTTATTACTGTGTGTTCAGACGAGGGTCGGGCTGCGGTATGTTATTACTGTGAGTACAGACGAGGGTCCGGCTGCGGTATGTTATTACTGTGAGTACAGGCGAGGGTCCGGCTGCGGTATGTTATTACTGTGAGTACAGGCGAGGGTCCGGCTGCGGTATGTTATTACTGTGAGTACAGGCGAGGGTCCGGCTGCGGTATGTTATTACTGTGTGTTCAGACGAGGGTCGGGCTGCGGTATGTTATTACTGTGAGTACAGGCGAGGGTCCGGCTGCGGTATGTTATTACTGTGTGTACAGGCGAGGGTCCGGCTGCGGTATGTTATTACTGTGAGTACAGGCGATTGTCCGGCTGCGGTATGTTATTACTGTGGGTACAGGCGAGGGTCCGGCTGCGGTATGTTATTACTGTGGGTACAGGCGAGGGTCCGGCTGCGGTATGTTATTACTGTGAGTACAGGCGAGGGTCCGGCTGCGGTATGTTATTACTGTGAGTACAGGCGAGGGTCCGGCTGCGGTATGTTATTACTGTGAGTACAGGCGAGGGTCCGGCTGCGGTATGTTATTACTGTGAGTACAGGCGAGTGTCCGGCTGCGGTATGTTATTACTGTGAGTACAGGCGAGGGTCCGGCTGCGGTATGTTATTACTGTGAGTACAGGCGAGGGTCCGGCTGCGGTATGTTATTACTGTGAGTACAGGCGAGGGTCCGGCTGCGGTATGTTATTACTGTGAGTACAGGCGAGGGTCTGGCTGCGGTATGTTATTACTGTGAGTACAGGCGAGGGTCCGGCTGCGGTATGTTATGACTGTGAGTACAGGCGAGGGTCCGGCTGCGGTATGTTATTACTGTGAGTACAGGCGAGGGTCCGGCTGCGGTATGTTATGACTGTGAGTACAGGCGAGGGTCCGGCTGCGGTATGTTATTACTGTGAGTACAGGCGAGGGTCCGGCTGCGGTATGTTATTACTGTGTGTACAGGCGAGGGTCCGGCTGCGGTGTGTTATTACTGTGAGTACAGGCGAGGGTCCGGCTGCGGTATGTTATTACTGTGAGTACAGGCGAGGGTCCGGCTGCGGTATGTTATTACTGTGAGTACAGGCGAGGGTCCGGCTGCGGTATGTTATTACAGTGAGTACAGGCGAGGGTCCGGCTGCGGTATGTTATTACTGTGAGTACAGGCGAGGGTCCGGCTGCGGTATGTTATTACTGTGAGTACAGACGAGGGTCCGGCTGCGGTATGTTATTACTGTGGGTACAGACGAGGGTCCGGCTGCGGTATGTTATTACTGTGAGTACAGGCGAGGGTCCGGCTGCGGTATGTTATTACTGTGAGTACAGGCGAGGGTCCGGCTGCGGTATGTTATTACTGTGAGTACAGGCGAGGGTCCGGCTGCGGTATGTTATTACTGTGAGTACAGGCGAGGGTCCGGCTGCGGTATATTATTACAGTGAGTACAGGCGAGGGTCCGGCTGCGGTATGTTATTACTGTGTGTACAGGCGAGGGTCCGGCTGCGGTATGTTATTACAGTGAGTACAGGCGAGGGTCCGGCTGCGGTATATTACTGTGAGTACAGGCGAGGGTCCGGCTGCGGTATATTATTACTGTGGGTACAGGCGAGGGTCCGGCTGCGGTATGTTATTACTGTGAGTACAGACGAGGGTCGGGCTGCGGTATGTTATTACTGTGAGTACAGGCGAGGGTCCGGCTGCGGTATGTTATTACTGTGAGTACAGACGAGGGTCCGGCTGCGGTATATTATTACTGTGAGTACAGACGAGGATCCGGCTGCGGTATGTTATTACTGTGTGTACAGGCGAGGGTCCGGCTGCGGTATGTTATTACTGTGAGTACAGGCGAGGGTCCGGCTGCGGTATGTTATTACTGTGAGTACAGGCGAGGGTCCGGCTGCGGTATGTTATTAGTGTGAGTACAGGCGAGGGTCCGGCTGCGGTGTGTTATTACTGTGAGTACAGGCGAGGGTCCGGCTGCGGTATGTTATTACTGTGAGTACAGGCGAGGGTCCGGCTGCGGTATGTTATTACTGTGAGTACAGGCGAGGGTCCGGCTGCGGTATGTTATTACTGTGTGTACAGGCGAGGGTCCGGCTGCGGTATGTTATTACAGTGAGTACAGGCGAGGGTCCGGCTGCGGTATATTACTGTGAGTACAGGCGAGGGTCCGGCTGCGGTATGTTATTACTGTGTGTACAGGCGAGGGTCCGGCTGCGGTATGTTATTACTGTGTGTACAGGCGAGGGTCCGGCTGCGGTATGTTATTACAGTGAGTACAGGCGAGGGTCCGGCTGCGGTATATTACTGTGAGTACAGGCGAGGGTCCGGCTGCGGTATGTTATTACTGTGAGTACAGGCGAGGGTCCGGCTGCGGTGTGTTATTACTGTGAGTACAGGCGAGGGTCCGGCTGCGGTGTGTTATTACTGTGAGTACAGGCGAGGGTCCGGCTGCGGTATGTTATTACTGTGAGTACAGGCGAGGGTCCGGCTGCGGTATGTTATTACTGTGAGTACAGGCGAGGGTCCGGCTGCGGTATGTTATTACTGTGAGTACAGGCGAGGGTCCGGCTGCGGTATGTTATTACTGTGAGTACAGGCGAGGGTCCGGCTGCGGTATGTTATTACTGTGGGTACAGGCGAGGGTCCGGCTGCGGTGTGTTATTACTGTGAGTACAGGCGAGGGTCCGGCTGCGGTATGTTATTACTGTGGGTACAGGCGAGGGTCCGGCTGCGGTGTGTTATTACTGTGAGTACAGGCGAGGGTCCGGCTGCGGTATGTTATTACTGTGAGTACAGGCGAGGGTCCGGCTGCGGTGTGTTATTACTGTGAGTACAGGCGAGGGTCCGGCTGCGGTATGTTATTACTGTGTGTACAGGCGAGGGTCCGGCTGCGGTATGTTATTACTGTGAGTACAGACGAGGGTCCGGCTGCGGTATGTTATTACTGTGAGTACAGACGAGGGTCCGGCTGCGGTATGTTATTACTGTGAGTACAGGCGAGGGTCCGGCTGCGGTATGTTATTACTGTGAGTACAGGCGAGGGTCCGGCTGCGGTATGTTATTACTGTGAGTACAGGCGAGGGTCCGGCTGCGGTATGTTATTACTGTGAGTACAGGCGAGGGTCCGGCTGCGGTATGTTATTACTGTGTGTACAGGCGAGTGTCCGGCTGCGGTATGTTATTACTGTGAGTACAGGCGAGGGTCCGGCTGCGGTATGTTATTACTGTGAGTACAGGCGAGGGTCCGGCTGCGGTATGTTATTACTGTGAGTACAGGCGAGGGTCCGGCTGCGGTATGTTATTACTGTGAGTACAGGCGAGGGTCCGGCTGCGGTATGTTATTACTGTGAGTACAGGCGAGGGTCCGGCTGCGGTATGTTATTACTGTGAGTACAGGCGAGGGTCCGGCTGCGGTATGTTATTACTGTGGGTACAGGCGAGGGTCCGGCTGCGGTATGTTATTACTGTGAGTAAAGGCGAGGGTCCGGCTGCGGTATGTTATTACTTTGTGTACAGGCGAGGGTCCGGCTGCGGTATGTTATTACTGTGTGTACAGGCGAGGGTCCGGCTGCGGTATGTTATTACTGTGAGTACAGGCGAGGGTCCGGCTGCGGTATGTTATTACTGTGAGTACAGGCGAGGGTCCGGCTGCGGTATGTTATTACTGTGAGTACAGGCGAGGGTCCGGCTGCGGTATGTTATTACTGTGAGTACAGGCGAGGGTCCGGCTGCAGTATGTTATTACTGTGAGTACAGGCGAGGGTCCGGCTGCGGTATGTTATTACTGTGAGTACAGACGAGGGTCCGGCTGCGGTATGTTATTACTGTGAGTACAGACGAGGGTCCGGCTGCGGTATGTTATTACTGTGAGTACAGACGAGGGTCCGGCTGCGGTATGTTATTACTGTGAGTACAGGCGAGGGTCCGGCTGCGGTATGTTATTACTGTGAGTACAGGCGAGTGTCCGGCTGCGGTATGTTATTACTGTGAGTACAGGCGAGGGTCCGGCTGCGGTATGTTATTACAGTGAGTACAGTCGAGGGTCCGGCTGCGGTATGTTATTACTGTGAGTACAGGCGAGGGTCCGGCTGCGGTATGTTATTACTGTGAGTACAGGCGAGGGTCCGGCTGCGGTATGTTATTACGGGGGGGTGTACAGGCGAGGGTCCGGCTGCGGTATGTTATTACTGTGTGTACAGGCGAGGGTCCGGCTGCGGTATGTTATTACTGTGTGTACAGGCGAGGGTCCGGCTGCGGTATGTTATTACTGTGAGTACAGGCGAGGGTCCGGCTGCGGTATGTTATTACTGTGAGTACAGGCGAGGGTCCGGCTGCGGTATGTTATTACTGTGAGTACAGGCGAGGGTCCGGCTGCGGTATGTTATTACTGTGAGTACAGGCGAGGGTCCGGCTGCGGTATGTTATTACTGTGAGTACAGGCGAGGGTCTGGCTGCGGTATGTTATTACTGTGAGTACAGGCGAGGGTCCGGCTGCGGTATGTTATTACTGTGAGTACAGGCGAGGGTCCGGCTGCGGTATGTTATTACTGTGGGTACAGGCGAGGGTCCGGCTGCGGTATGTTATTACTGTGAGTACAGACGAGGGTCCGGCTGCGGTATATTATTACTGTGGGTACAGGCGAGGGTCCGGCTGCGGTATGTTATTACAGTGAGTACAGGCGAGGGTCCGGCTGCGGTATGTTATTACTGTGAGTACAGGCGAGGGTCCGGCTGCGGTGTGTTATTACGGGGGGGTGTACAGGCGAGGGTCCGGCTGCGGTATGTTATTACTGTGAGTACAGGCGAGGGTCCGGCTGCGGTATGTTATTACTGTGAGTACAGGCGAGGGTCCGGCTGCGGTATGTTATTACTGTGAGTACAGGCGAGGGTCCGGCTGCGGTATGTTATTACTGTGAGTACAGGCGAGGGTCCGGCTGCGGTGTGTTATTACTGTGAGTACAGGCGAGGGTCCGGCTGCGGTATGTTATTACTGTGAGTACAGACGAGGGTCCGGCTGCGGTATGTTATTACTGTGTGTACAGGCGAGGGTCCGGCTGCGGTGTGTTATTACTGTGAGTACAGACGAGGGTCCGGCTGCGGAATGTTATTACTGTGAGTACAGGCGAGGGTCCGGCTGCGGTATGTTATTACTGTGAGTACAGGCGAGGGTCCGGCTGCGGTATGTTATTACTGTGAGTACAGGCGAGGGTCCGGCTGCGGTATGTTATTACTGTGTGTACAGACGAGGGTCCGGCTGCGGTATATTATTACTGTGGGTACAGGCGAGGGTCCGGCTGCGGTATGTTATTACTGTGAGTACAGACGAGGGTCCGGCTGCGGAATGTTATTACTGTGAGTACAGGCGAGGGTCCGGCTGCTGTATATTATTACTGTGAGTACAGGCGAGGGTCCGGCTGCTGTATATTATTACTGTGAGTACAGGCGAGGGTCCGGCTGCGGTATGTTATTACTGTGAGTAAAGGCGAGGGTCCGGCTGCGGTATGTTATTACTGTGAGTACAGGCGAGGGTCCGGCTGCGGTATGTTATTACTGTGAGTACAGGCGAGTGTCCGGCTGCGGTATGTTATTACTGTGAGTACAGGCGAGGGTCCGGCTGCGGTATGTTATTACAGTGAGTACAGTCGAGGGTCCGGCTGCGGTATGTTATTACTGTGAGTACAGGCGAGGGTCCGGCTGCGGTATGTTATTACTGTGAGTACAGGCGAGGGTCCGGCTGCGGTATGTTATTACTGTGAGTACAGGCGAGGGTCCGGCTGCGGTATGTTATTACTGTGAGTACAGGCGAGGGTCCGGCTGCGGTATGTTATTACTGTGAGTACAGGCGAGGGTCCGGCTGCGGTATGTTATTACTGTGAGTACAGGCGAGGGTCTGGCTGCGGTATGTTATTACTGTGAGTACAGGCGAGGGTCCGGCTGCGGTATGTTATTACTGTGAGTACAGGCGAGGGTCCGGCTGCGGTATGTTATTACTGTGGGTACAGGCGAGGGTCCGGCTGCGGTATGTTATTACTGTGAGTACAGACGAGGGTCCGGCTGCGGTATATTATTACTGTGGGTACAGGCGAGGGTCCGGCTGCGGTATGTTATTACAGTGAGTACAGGCGAGGGTCCGGCTGCGGTATGTTATTACTGTGAGTACAGGCGAGGGTCCGGCTGCGGTGTGTTATTACGGGGGGGTGTACAGGCGAGGGTCCGGCTGCGGTATGTTATTACTGTGAGTACAGGCGAGGGTCCGGCTGCGGTATGTTATTACTGTGAGTACAGGCGAGGGTCCGGCTGCGGTATGTTATTACTGTGAGTACAGGCGAGGGTCCGGCTGCGGTGTGTTATTACTGTGAGTACAGGCGAGGGTCCGGCTGCGGTATGTTATTACTGTGAGTACAGGCGAGGGTCCGGCTGCGGTATGTTATTACTGTGAGTACAGACGAGGGTCCGGCTGCGGTATGTTATTACTGTGTGTACAGGCGAGGGTCCGGCTGCGGTATGTTATTACTGTGAGTACAGGCGAGGGTCCGGCTGCGGTATGTTATTACTGTGTGTACAGGCGAGGGTCGGGCTGCGGTATGTTATTACTGTGAGTACAGACGAGGGTCCGGCTGCGGTATGTTATTACTGTGAGTACAGGCGAGGGTCCGGCTGCGGTATGTTATTACTGTGAGTACAGGCGAGGGTCCGGCTGCGGTATGTTATTACAGTGAGTACAGGCGAGGGTCCGGCTGCGGTATGTTATTACTGTGAGTACAGGCGAGGGTCCGGCTGCGGTATGTTATTACTGTGAGTACAGGCGAGGGTCCGGCTGCGGTATGTTATTACTGTGAGTACAGGCGAGGGTCCGGCTGCGGTATGTTATTACTGTGAGTACAGGCGAGGGTCCGGCTGCGGTATGTTATTACTGTGAGTACAGGCGAGGGTCCGGCTGCGGTATGTTATTACTGTGAGTACAGGCGAGGGTCCCGCTGCGGTATGTTATTACTGTGAGTACAGGCGAGGGTCCGGCTGCGGTATGTTATTACTGTGAGTACAGGCGAGGGTCCGGCTGCGGTATGTTATTACTGTGAGTACAGACGAGGGTCCGGCTGCGGTATGTTATTACTGTGAGTACAGGCGAGGGTCCGGCTGCGGTATGTTATTACTGTGAGTACAGGCGAGGGTCCGGCTGCGGTGTGTTATTACTGTGAGTACAGGCGAGGGTCCGGCTGCGGTATGTTATTACTGTGAGTACAGGCGAGGGTCCGGCTGCGGTATGTTATTACTGTGAGTACAGGCGAGGGTCCGGCTGCGGTATGTTATTACTGTGAGTACAGACGAGGGTCCGGCTGCGGTGTGTTATTACTGTGAGTACAGGCGAGGGTCCGGCTGCGGTATGTTATTACTGTGAGTACAGGCGAGGGTCCGGCTGTGGTATATTACTGTGAGTACAGGCGAGGGTCCGGCTGCGGTATGTTATTACTGTGAGTACAGGCGAGGGTCGGGCTGCGGTATGTTATTACTGTGAGTACAGGCGAGGGTCCGGCTGCGGTATATTATTACTGTGAGTACAGGCGAGGGTCCGGCTGCGGTATATTATTACTGTGGGTACAGGCGAGGGTCCGGCTGCGGTATGTTATTACTGTGAGTACAGACGAGGGTCCGGCTGCGGTGTGTTATTACTGTGAGTACAGGCGAGGGTCCGGCTGCGGTATGTTATTACTGTGAGTACAGGCGAGGGTCCGGCTGCGGTATGTTATTACTGTGAGTACAGGCGAGGATCCGGCTGCGGTATGTTATTACTGTGAGTACAGGCGAGGGTCCGGCTGCTGTATATTATTACTGTGAGTACAGGCGAGGGTCCGGCTGCGGTATGTTATTACTGTGAGTACAGGCGAGGGTCCGGCTGTGGTATATTACTGTGAGTACAGGCGAGGGTCCGGCTGCGGTATGTTAATACTGTGAGTACAGACGAGGGTCCGGCTGCGGTGTGTTATTACTGTGAGTACAGGCGAGGGTCGGGCTGTGGTATGTTATTACTTTGTGTACAGGCGAGTGTCCGGCTGCGGTATGTTATTACTGTGAGTACAGGCGAGGGTCCGGCTGCGGTATGTTATTACTGTGAGTACAGGCGAGGGTCCGGCTGCGGTATGTTATTACTGTGTGTACAGGCGAGTGTCCGGCTGCGGTATGTTATTACTGTGAGTACAGGCGAGGGTCCGGCTGCGGTATGTTATTACTGTGAGTACAGGCGAGGGTCCGGCTGCGGTATGTTATTACTGTGTGTACAGACGAGGGTCCGGCTGCGGTATGTTATTACTGTGAGTACAGGCGAGGGTCCGGCTGCGGTGTGTTATTACTGTGTGTACAGGCGAGGGTCCGGCTGCGGTATGTTATTACTGTGTGTACAGGCGAGGGTCCGGCTGCGGTGTGTTATTACTGTGAGTACAGACGAGGGTCCGGCTGCGGTATGTTATTACTGTGAGTACAGGCGAGGGTCCGGCTGCGGTATGTTATTACTGTGAGTACAGGCGAGGGTCCGGCTGCGGTATGTTATTACAGTGAGTACAGGCGAGGGTCCGACTGCGGTATGTTATTACTGTGAGTACAGGCGAGGGTCCGGCTGCGGTATGTTATTACTGTGTGTACAGGCGAGGGTCGGGCTGCGGTATGTTATTACTGTGAGGACAGGCGAGGGTCGGGCTGCGGTATGTTATTACTTTGTGTACAGGCGAGTGTCCGGCTGCGGTATGTTATTACTGTGGGTACAGGCGAGGGTCCGGCTGCGGTATGTTATTACTGTGAGTAGAGGCGAGGGTCCGGCTGCGGTATGTTATTACTGTGAGTACAGGCGAGGGTCCGGCTGCGGTATGTTATTACTGTGGGTACAGGCGAGGGTCCGGCTGCGGTATGTTATTACTGTGAGTACAGGCGAGTGTCCGGCTGCGGTATGTTATTACTGTGAGTACAGGCGAGGGTCCGGCTGCGGTATGTTATTACTGTGTGTACAGGCGAGGGTCCGGCTGCGGTATGTTATTACTGTGTGTACAGATGAGGGTCCGGCTGCGGTATGTTATTACTGTGAGTACAGGCGAGGGTCCGGCTGCGGTATGTTATTACTGTGAGTACAGGCGAGGGTCCGGCTGCGGTATGTTATTACTGTGAGTACAGGCGAGGGTCCGGCTGCGGTATGTTATTACTGTGAGTACAGGCGAGGGTCCGGCTGCGGTATGTTATTACTGTGAGTACAGGCGAGGGTCCGGCTGCGGTATGTTATTACTGTGAGTACAGGCGAGGGTCCGGCTGCGGTATGTTATTACTGTGAGTACAGGCGAGGGTCCGGCTGCGGTATGTTATTACTTTGTGTACAGGCGAGGGTCCGGCTGCGGTATGTTATTACTGTGAGTACAGGCGAGGGTCCGGCTGCGGTATGTTATTACTGTGAGTACAGGCGAGGGTCCGGCTGCGGTATGTTATTACTGTGAGTACAGGCGAGGGTCCGGCTGCGGTATGTTATTACTGTGAGTACAGGCGAGGGTCCGGCTGCGGTATGTTATTACTGTGAGTACAGGCGAGGGTCCGGCTGCGGTATGTTATTACTGTGAGTACAGGCGAGGGTCCGGCTGCGGTATGTTATTACTGTGAGTACAGGCGAGGGTCCGGCTGCGGTATGTTATTACTGTGAGTACAGGCGAGGGTCCGGCTGCGGTATGTTATTACTGTGAGTACAGGCGAGGGTCCGGCTGCGGTATGTTATTACTTTGTGTACAGGCGAGGGTCCGGCTGCGGTATGTTATTACTGTGAGTACAGGCGAGGGTCCGGCTGCGGTATGTTATTACTGTGGGTACAGGCGAGGGTCCGGCTGCGGTATATTATTACTGTGAGTACAGGCGAGGGTCCGGCTGCGGTATGTTATTACTGTGAGTAAAGGCGAGGGTCCGGCTGCGGTATGTTATTACTGTGAGTACAGGCGAGGGTCCGGCTGCGGTATGTTATTACTGTGAGTACAGATGAGGGTCCGGCTGCGGTATGTTATTACTGTGAGTACAGGCGAGGGTCCGGCTGCGGTATGTTATTACTGTGAGTACAGGCGAGGGTCCGGCTGCGGTATGTTATTACTGTGAGTACAGGCGAGGGTCCGGCTGCATATGTTATTACTGTGAGTACAGGCGCGGGTCCGGCTGCGGTATGTTATTACTGTGAGTACAGGCGAGGGTCCGGCTGCGGTGTGTTATTACTGTGAGTACAGACGAGGGTCCGGCTGCGGTATGTTATTACTGTGAGTACAGGCGAGGGTCCGGCTGCGGTATGTTATTACTGTGGGTACAGGCGAGGGTCCGGCTGCGGTATGTTATTACTGTGAGTACAGACGAGGGTCCGGCTGCGGTATATTATTACTGTGGGTACAGGCGAGGGTCCGGCTGCGGTATGTTATTACTGTGAGTACAGGCGAGGGTCCGGCTGCGGTATGTTATTACAGTGAGTACAGGCGAGGGTCCGGCTGCGGTATGTTATTACTGTGAGTACAGGCGAGGGTCCGGCTGCGGTATATTATTACTGTGAGTACAGGCGAGGGTCCGGCTGCGGTATGTTATTACTGTGAGTACAGGCGAGGGTCCGGCTGCGGTATGTTATTACTGTGAGTACAGGCGAGGGTCCGGCTGCGGTATATTATTACTGTGAGTACAGGCGAGGGTCCGGCTGCGGTATGTTATTACTGTGAGTACAGGCGAGGGTCCGGCTGCGGTGTGTTTATTACGGGGGGGTGTACAGGCGAGGGTCCGGCTGCGGTATGTTATTACTGTGAGTACAGGCGAGGGTCCGGCTGCGGTGTGTTATTACTGTGAGTACAGGCGAGGGTCCGGCTGCGGTATGTTATTACTGTGAGTACAGGCGAGGGTCCGGCTGCGGTATGTTATTACTGTGAGTACAGGCGAGGGTCCGGCTGCGGTATGTTATTACTTTGTGTACAGGCGAGGGTCCGGCTGCGGTGTGTTATTACTGTGAGTACAGGCGAGGGTCCGGCTGCGGTATGTTATTACTGTGAGTACAGGCGAGGGTCCGGCTGCGGTATGTTATTACTGTGAGTACAGGCGAGGGTCCGGCTGCGGTATGTTATTACTTTGTGTACAGGCGAGGGTCCGGCTGCGGTGTGTTATTACTGTGAGTACAGACGAGGGTCCGGCTGCGGTATATTATTACTGTGAGTACAGACGAGGATCCGGCTGCGGTATGTTATTACTGTGAGTACAGACGAGGGTCCGGCTGCGGTATATTACTGTGTGTACAGGCGAGGGTCCGGCTGCGGTATGTTATTACTGTGAGTACAGGCGAGGGTCCGGCTGCGGTATGTTATTACTGTGTGTACAGACGAGGGTCCGGCTGCGGTATGTTATTACTGTGAGTACAGGCGAGGGTCCGGCTGCGGTATGTTATTACTGTGTGTACAGACGAGGGTCGGGCTGCGGTATGTTATTACTGTGTGTACAGACGAGGGTCCGGCTGCGGTATGTTATTACTGTGAGTACAGGCGAGGGTCCGGCTGCGGTATGTTATTACTGTGAGTACAGGCGAGGGTCCGGCTGCGGTATGTTATTACTGTGAGTACAGGCGAGGGTCCGGCTGCGGTATGTTATTACTGTGAGTACAGGCGAGGATCCGGCTGCGGTATATTATTACTGTGAGTACAGGCGAGGGTCCGGCTGCGGTATGTTATTACTGTGAGTACAGACGAGGGTCCGGCTGCGGTATGTTATTACTGTGAGTACAGGCGAGGGTCCGGCTGCGGTATGTTATTACTGTGAGTACAGGCGAGGGTCCGGCTGCGGTGTGTTATTACTGTGAGTACAGGCGAGGGTCCGGCTGCGGTATGTTATTACTGTGTGTACAGGCGAGGGTCCGGCTGCGGTATGTTATTACTGTGAGTACAGGCGAGGGTCCGGCTGCGGTATATTATTACTGTGGGTACAGGCGAGGGTCCGGCTGCGGTATGTTATTACTGTGAGTACAGGCGAGGGTCCGGCTGCTGTATATTATTACTGTGAGTACAGGCGAGGGTCCGGCTGCGGTATGTTATTACTGTGAGTACAGGCGAGGGTCCGGCTGTGGTATATTACTGTGAGTACAGGCGAGGGTCCGGCTGCGGTATGTTAATACTGTGAGTACAGACGAGGGTCCGGCTGCGGTGTGTTATTACTGTGAGTACAGGCGAGGGTCGGGCTGTGGTATGTTATTACTTTGTGTACAGGCGAGTGTCCGGCTGCGGTATGTTATTACTGTGTGTACAGGCGAGGGTCCGGCTGCGGTATGTTATTACTGTGTGTACAGACGAGGGTCCGGCTGCGGTATGTTATTACTGTGAGTACAGGCGAGGGTCCGGCTGCGGTGTGTTATTACTGTGTGTACAGGCGAGGGTCCGGCTGCGGTATGTTATTACTGTGTGTACAGGCGAGGGTCCGGCTGCGGTGTGTTATTACTGTGAGTACAGACGAGGGTCCGGCTGCGGTATGTTATTACTGTGAGTACAGGCGAGGGTCCGGCTGCGGTGTGTTATTACTGTGTGTACAGGCGAGGGTCCGGCTGCGGTATGTTATTACTGTGTGTACAGGCGAGGGTCCGGCTGCGGTGTGTTATTACTGTGAGTACAGACGAGGGTCCGGCTGCGGTATGTTATTACTGTGAGTACAGGCGAGGGTCCGGCTGCGGTATGTTATTACTGTGAGTACAGGCGAGGGTCCGGCTGCGGTATGTTATTACAGTGAGTACAGGCGAGGGTCCGGCTGCGGTATGTTATTACTGTGAGTACAGGCGAGGTTCCGGCTGCGGTATATTATTACTGTGGGTACAGGCGAGGGTCCGGCTGCGGTATGTTATTACTGTGAGTACAGACGAGGGTCCGGCTGCGGTATGTTATTACTGTGAGGACAGGCGAGGGTCGGGCTGCGGTATGTTATTACTTTGTGTACAGGCGAGTGTCCGGCTGCGGTATGTTATTACTGTGGGTACAGGCGAGGGTCCGGCTGCGGTATGTTATTACTGTGAGTAGAGGCGAGGGTCCGGCTGCGGTATGTTATTACTGTGAGTACAGGCGAGGATCCGGCTGCGGTATGTTATTACTGTGAGTACAGGCGAGGGTCCGGCTGCTGTATATTATTACTGTGAGTACAGGCGAGGGTCCGGCTGCGGTATGTTATTACTGTGAGTACAGGCGAGGGTCCGGCTGTGGTATATTACTGTGAGTACAGGCGAGGGTCCGGCTGCGGTATGTTAATACTGTGAGTACAGACGAGGGTCCGGCTGCGGTGTGTTATTACTGTGAGTACAGGCGAGGGTCGGGCTGTGGTATGTTATTACTTTGTGTACAGGCGAGTGTCCGGCTGCGGTATGTTATTACTGTGTGTACAGGCGAGGGTCCGGCTGCGGTATGTTATTACTGTGTGTACAGACGAGGGTCCGGCTGCGGTATGTTATTACTGTGAGTACAGGCGAGGGTCCGGCTGCGGTGTGTTATTACTGTGTGTACAGGCGAGGGTCCGGCTGCGGTGTGTTATTACTGTGGGTACAGGCGAGGGTCCGGCTGCGGTATGTTATTACTGTGAGTACAGGCGAGGGTCCGGCTGCGGTATGTTATTACTGTGTGTACAGGCGAGGGTCCGGCTGCGGTGTGTTATTACTGTGAGTACAGACGAGGGTCCGGCTGCGGTATGTTATTACTGTGAGTACAGGCGAGGGTCCGGCTGCGGTATGTTATTACTGTGAGTACAGGCGAGGGTCCGGCTGCGGTATGTTATTACAGTGAGTACAGGCGAGGGTCCGGCTGCGGTATGTTATTACTGTGAGTACAGGCGAGGTTCCGGCTGCGGTATATTATTACTGTGGGTACAGGCGAGGGTCCGGCTGCGGTATGTTATTACTGTGAGTACAGACGAGGGTCCGGCTGCGGTATGTTATTACTGTGAGGACAGGCGAGGGTCGGGCTGCGGTATGTTATTACTTTGTGTACAGGCGAGTGTCCGGCTGCGGTATGTTATTACTGTGGGTACAGGCGAGGGTCCGGCTGCGGTATGTTATTACTGTGAGTAGAGGCGAGGGTCCGGCTGCGGTATGTTATTACTGTGAGTACAGGCGAGGGTCCGGCTGCGGTATGTTATTACTGTGGGTACAGGCGAGGGTCCGGCTGCGGTATGTTATTACTGTGAGTACAGGCGAGTGTCCGGCTGCGGTATGTTATTACTGTGAGTACAGGCGAGGGTCCGGCTGCGGTATGTTATTACTGTGTGTACAGGCGAGGGTCCGGCTGCGGTATGTTATTACTGTGAGTACAGGCGAGGGTCCGGCTGCGGTATTTTATTACTGTGAGGACAGGCGAGGGTCGGGCTGCGGTATGTTATTACTGTGTGTACAGGCGAGGGTCCGGCTGCGGTATGTTATTACTGTGAGTACAGGCGAGGGTCCGGCTGCGGTATGTTATTACTGTGGGTACAGGCGAGGGTCCGGCTGTGGTATATTACTGTGGGTACAGGCGAGGGTCCGGCTGCGGTATGTTATTACTGTGAGTACAGGCGAGGGTCCGGCTGCGGTATGTTATTACTGTGAGGACAGGCGAGGGTCGGGCTGCGGTATGTTATTACTGTGTGTACAGGCGAGGGTCCGGCTGCGGTATTTTATTACTGTGAGTACAGGCGAGGGTCCGGCTGCGGTGTGTTATTACTGTGAGTACAGGCGAGGGTCCGGCTGCGGTATGTTATTACTGTGAGTACAGGCGAGGGTCCGGCTGCGGTATGTTATTACTGTGAGTACAGGCGAGGGTCCGGCTGCGGTATGTTATTACTGTGAGTACAGGCGAGGGTCCGGCTGCGGTATGTTATTACTGTGAGTACAGGCGAGGGTCCGGCTGCGGTATGTTATTACTGTGAGTACAGGCGAGGGTCCGGCTGCGGTATGTTATTACTGTGAGTACAGGCGAGGGTCCGGCTGCGGTATGTTATTACTGTGTGTACAGATGAGGGTCCGGCTGCGGTATGTTATTACTGTGAGTACAGGCGAGGGTCCGGCTGCGGTATGTTATTACTGTGAGTACAGGCGAGGGTCCGGCTGCGGTATGTTATTACTGTGAGTACAGGCGAGGGTCCGGCTGCGGTATGTTATTACTGTGAGTACAGGCGAGGGTCCGGCTGCGGTATGTTATTACTGTGAGTACAGGCGAGGGTCCGGCTGCGGTATGTTATTACTGTGAGTACAGGCGAGGGTCCGGCTGCGGTATGTTATTACTGTGAGTACAGGCGAGGGTCCGGCTGCGGTATGTTATTACTTTGTGTACAGACGAGGGTCCGGCTGCGGTATGTTATTACTGTGAGTACAGGCGAGGGTCCGGCTGCGGTATATTATTACTGTGAGTACAGGCGAGGGTCCGGCTGCGGTATGTTATTACTGTGAGTAAAGGCGAGGGTCCGGCTGCGGTATGTTATTACTGTGAGTACAGGCGAGGGTCCGGCTGCGGTATGTTATTACTGTGAGTACAGATGAGGGTCCGGCTGCGGTATGTTATTACTGTGAGTACAGGCGAGGGTCCGGCTGCGGTATGTTATTACTGTGAGTACAGGCGAGGGTCCGGCTGCGGTATGTTATTACTGTGAGTACAGGCGAGGGTCCGGCTGCGGTATGTTATTACTGTGAGTACAGGCGAGGGTCCGGCTGCGGTATGTTATTACTGTGAGTACAGGCGAGGGTCCGGCTGCGGTGTGTTATTACTGTGAGTACAGACGAGGGTCCGGCTGCGGTATGTTATTACTGTGAGTACAGGCGAGGGTCCGGCTGCGGTATGTTATTACTGTGAGTACAGGCGAGGGTCCGGCTGCGGTATGTTATTACTGTGAGTACAGGCGAGGGTCCGGCTGCGGTATGTTATTACGGGGTGGGTACAGGCGAGGGTCCGGCTGCGGTATGTTATTACTGTGAGTACAGGCGAGGGTCCGGCTGCGGTATATTACTGTGAGTACAGGCGAGGGTCCGGCTGCGGTATGTTATTACTGTGAGTACAGGCGAGGGTCCGGCTGCGGTATGTTATTACTGTGTGTACAGGCGAGGGTCTGGCTGCGGTATGTTATTACTGTGAGTACAGGCGAGGGTCCGGCTGCGGTATGTGATGACTGTGAGTACAGGCGAGGGTCCGGCTGCGGTATGTTATTACTGTGAGTACAGGCGAGGGTCCGGCTGCGGTGTGTTATTACTGTGAGTACAGACGAGGGTCCAGCTGCGGTGTGTTATTACTGTGAGTACAGGCGAGGGTCCGGCTGCGGTATGTTATTACTGTGAGTACAGGCGAGGGTCTGGCTGCGGTATGTTATTACTGTGAGTACAGGCGAGGGTCCGGCTGCGGTATGTTATTACTGTGAGTACAGGCGAGGGTCCGGCTGCGGTATGTTATTACTGTGTGTTCAGACGAGGGTCGGGCTGCGGTATGTTATTACTGTGAGTACAGGCGAGGGTCCGGCTGCGGTGTGTTATTACTGTGAGTACAGACGAGGGTCCGGCTGCGGTATGTTATTACTGTGTGTACAGACGAGGGTCCGGCTGCGGTATGTTATTACGGGGTGGGTACAGGCGAGGGTCCGGCTGCGGTATGTTATTACTGTGAGTACAGGCGAGGGTCCGGCTGCGGTATGTTATTACTGTGGGTACAGGCGAGGGTCCGGCTGCGGTATGTTATTACTGTGAGTACAGACGAGGGTCCGGCTGCGGTATATTATTACTGTGGGTACAGGCGAGGGTCCGGCTGCGGTATGTTATTACTGTGAGTACAGGCGAGGGTCCGGCTGCGGTATGTTATTACAGTGAGTACAGGCGAGGGTCCGGCTGCGGTATGTTATTACTGTGAGTACAGGCGAGGGTCCGGCTGCGGTATATTATTACTGTGAGTACAGGCGAGGGTCCGGCTGCGGTATGTTATTACTGTGAGTACAGGCGAGGGTCCGGCTGCGGTATGTTATTACTGTGAGTACAGGCGAGGGTCCGGCTGCGGTATATTATTACTGTGAGTACAGGCGAGGGTCCGGCTGCGGTATGTTATTACTGTGAGTACAGGCGAGGGTCCGGCTGCGGTGTGTTTATTACGGGGGGGTGTACAGGCGAGGGTCCGGCTGCGGTATGTTATTACTGTGAGTACAGGCGAGGGTCCGGCTGCGGTGTGTTATTACTGTGAGTACAGGCGAGGGTCCGGCTGCGGTATGTTATTACTGTGAGTACAGGCGAGGGTCCGGCTGCGGTATGTTATTACTGTGAGTACAGGCGAGGGTCCGGCTGCGGTATGTTATTACTTTGTGTACAGGCGAGGGTCCGGCTGCGGTGTGTTATTACTGTGAGTACAGGCGAGGGTCCGGCTGCGGTATGTTATTACTGTGAGTACAGGCGAGGGTCCGGCTGCGGTATGTTATTACTGTGAGTACAGGCGAGGGTCCGGCTGCGGTATGTTATTACTTTGTGTACAGGCGAGGGTCCGGCTGCGGTGTGTTATTACTGTGAGTACAGACGAGGGTCCGGCTGCGGTATATTATTACTGTGAGTACAGACGAGGATCCGGCTGCGGTATGTTATTACTGTGTGTACAGGCGAGGGTCCGGCTGCGGTATGTTATTACTGTGAGTACAGGCGAGGGTCCGGCTGCGGTATGTTATTACTGTGTGTACAGACGAGGGTCCGGCTGCGGTATGTTATTACTGTGAGTACAGGCGAGGGTCCGGCTGCGGTATGTTATTACTGTGAGTACAGACGAGGGTCCGGCTGCGGTATGTTATTACTGTGAGTACAGGCGAGGGTCCGGCTGCGGTATGTTATTACTGTGAGTACAGGCGAGGGTCCGGCTGCGGTGTGTTATTACTGTGAGTACAGGCGAGGGTCCGGCTGCGGTATGTTATTACTGTGTGTACAGGCGAGGGTCCGGCTGCGGTATGTTATTACTGTGAGTACAGGCGAGGGTCCGGCTGCGGTATATTATTACTGTGGGTACAGGCGAGGGTCCGGCTGCGGTATGTTATTACTGTGAGTACAGGCGAGGGTCCGGCTGCTGTATATTATTACTGTGAGTACAGGCGAGGGTCCGGCTGCGGTATGTTATTACTGTGAGTACAGGCGAGGGTCCGGCTGTGGTATATTACTGTGAGTACAGGCGAGGGTCCGGCTGCGGTATGTTAATACTGTGAGTACAGACGAGGGTCCGGCTGCGGTGTGTTATTACTGTGAGTACAGGCGAGGGTCGGGCTGTGGTATGTTATTACTTTGTGTACAGGCGAGTGTCCGGCTGCGGTATGTTATTACTGTGTGTACAGGCGAGGGTCCGGCTGCGGTATGTTATTACTGTGTGTACAGACGAGGGTCCGGCTGCGGTATGTTATTACTGTGAGTACAGGCGAGGGTCCGGCTGCGGTGTGTTATTACTGTGTGTACAGGCGAGGGTCCGGCTGCGGTATGTTATTACTGTGTGTACAGGCGAGGGTCCGGCTGCGGTATGTTATTACGGGGGTGAGTACAGGCGAGGGTCCGGCTGCGGTGTGTTATTACTGTGAGTACAGACGAGGGTCCGGCTGCGGTATGTTATTACTGTGAGTACAGGCGAGGGTCCGGCTGCGGTATGTTATTACTGTGAGTACAGGCGAGGGTCCGGCTGCGGTATGTTATTACAGTGAGTACAGGCGAGGGTCCGGCTGCGGTATGTTTTTACTGTGAGTACAGGCGAGGTTCCGGCTGCGGTATATTATTACTGTGGGTACAGGCGAGGGTCCGGCTGCGGTATGTTATTACTGTGAGTACAGACGAGGGTCCGGCTGCGGTATGTTATTACTGTGAGGACAGGCGAGGGTCGGGCTGCGGTATGTTATTACTTTGTGTACAGGCGAGTGTCCGGCTGCGGTATGTTATTACTGTGGGTACAGGCGAGGGTCCGGCTGCGGTATGTTATTACTGTGAGTAGAGGCGAGGGTCCGGCTGCGGTATGTTATTACTGTGAGTACAGGCGAGGGTCCGGCTGCGGTATGTTATTACTGTGGGTACAGGCGAGGGTCCGGCTGCGGTATGTTATTACTGTGAGTACAGGCGAGTGTCCGGCTGCGGTATGTTATTACTGTGAGTACAGGCGAGGGTCCGGCTGCGGTATGTTATTACTGTGTGTACAGGCGAGGGTCCGGCTGCGGTATGTTATTACTGTGTGTACAGGCGAGGGTCCGGCTGCGGTATGTTATTACTGTGTGTACAGATGAGGGTCCGGCTGCGGTATGTTATTACTGTGAGTACAGGCGAGGGTCCGGCTGCGGTATGTTATTACTGTGAGTACAGGCGAGGGTCCGGCTGCGGTATGTTATTACTGTGAGTACAGGCGAGGGTCCGGCTGCGGTATGTTATTACTGTGAGTACAGGCGAGGGTCCGGCTGCGGTATGTTATTACTGTGAGTACAGGCGAGGGTCCGGCTGCGGTATGTTATTACTGTGAGTACAGGCGAGGGTCCGGCTGCGGTATGTTATTACTGTGAGTACAGGCGAGGGTCCGGCTGCGGTATGTTATTACTTTGTGTACAGACGAGGGTCCGGCTGCGGTATGTTATTACTGTGAGTACAGGCGAGGGTCCGGCTGCGGTATGTTATTACGGGGTGGGTACAGGCGAGGGTCCGGCTGCGGTATGTTATTACTGTGAGTACAGGCGAGGGTCCGGCTGCGGTATATTACTGTGAGTACAGGCGAGGGTCCGGCTGCGGTATGTTATTACTGTGAGTACAGGCGAGGGTCCGGCTGCGGTATGTTATTACTGTGTGTACAGGCGAGGGTCTGGCTGCGGTATGTTATTACTGTGAGTACAGGCGAGGGTCCGGCTGCGGTATGTGATGACTGTGAGTACAGGCGAGGGTCCGGCTGCGGTATGTTATTACTGTGAGTACAGGCGAGGGTCCGGCTGCGGTGTGTTATTACTGTGAGTACAGACGAGGGTCCAGCTGCGGTGTGTTATTACTGTGAGTACAGGCGAGGGTCCGGCTGCGGTATGTTATTACTGTGAGTACAGGCGAGGGTCTGGCTGCGGTATGTTATTACTGTGAGTACAGGCGAGGGTCCGGCTGCGGTATGTTATTACTGTGAGTACAGGCGAGGGTCCGGCTGCGGTATGTTATTACTGTGTGTTCAGACGAGGGTCGGGCTGCGGTATGTTATTACTGTGAGTACAGGCGAGGGTCCGGCTGCGGTGTGTTATTACTGTGAGTACAGACGAGGGTCCGGCTGCGGTATGTTATTACTGTGTGTACAGACGAGGGTCCGGCTGCGGTATGTTATTACGGGGTGGGTACAGGCGAGGGTCCGGCTGCGGTATGTTATTACTGTGAGTACAGGCGAGGGTCCGGCTGCGGTATGTTATTACTGTGGGTACAGGCGAGGGTCCGGCTGCGGTATGTTATTACTGTGAGTACAGACGAGGGTCCGGCTGCGGTATATTATTACTGTGGGTACAGGCGAGGGTCCGGCTGCGGTATGTTATTACTGTGAGTACAGGCGAGGGTCCGGCTGCGGTATGTTATTACAGTGAGTACAGGCGAGGGTCCGGCTGCGGTATGTTATTACTGTGAGTACAGGCGAGGGTCCGGCTGCGGTATATTATTACTGTGAGTACAGGCGAGGGTCCGGCTGCGGTATGTTATTACTGTGAGTACAGGCGAGGGTCCGGCTGCGGTATGTTATTACTGTGAGTACAGGCGAGGGTCCGGCTGCGGTATATTATTACTGTGAGTACAGGCGAGGGTCCGGCTGCGGTATGTTATTACTGTGAGTACAGGCGAGGGTCCGGCTGCGGTGTGTTTATTACGGGGGGGTGTACAGGCGAGGGTCCGGCTGCGGTATGTTATTACTGTGAGTACAGGCGAGGGTCCGGCTGCGGTGTGTTATTACTGTGAGTACAGGCGAGGGTCCGGCTGCGGTATGTTATTACTGTGAGTACAGGCGAGGGTCCGGCTGCGGTATGTTATTACTGTGAGTACAGGCGAGGGTCCGGCTGCGGTATGTTATTACTTTGTGTACAGGCGAGGGTCCGGCTGCGGTGTGTTATTACTGTGAGTACAGGCGAGGGTCCGGCTGCGGTATGTTATTACTGTGAGTACAGGCGAGGGTCCGGCTGCGGTATGTTATTACTGTGAGTACAGGCGAGGGTCCGGCTGCGGTATGTTATTACTTTGTGTACAGGCGAGGGTCCGGCTGCGGTGTGTTATTACTGTGAGTACAGACGAGGGTCCGGCTGCGGTATATTATTACTGTGAGTACAGACGAGGATCCGGCTGCGGTATGTTATTACTGTGTGTACAGGCGAGGGTCCGGCTGCGGTATGTTATTACTGTGAGTACAGGCGAGGGTCCGGCTGCGGTATGTTATTACTGTGTGTACAGACGAGGGTCCGGCTGCGGTATGTTATTACTGTGAGTACAGGCGAGGGTCCGGCTGCGGTATGTTATTACTGTGAGTACAGACGAGGGTCCGGCTGCGGTATGTTATTACTGTGAGTACAGGCGAGGGTCCGGCTGCGGTATGTTATTACTGTGAGTACAGGCGAGGGTCCGGCTGCGGTGTGTTATTACTGTGAGTACAGGCGAGGGTCCGGCTGCGGTATGTTATTACTGTGTGTACAGGCGAGGGTCCGGCTGCGGTATGTTATTACTGTGAGTACAGGCGAGGGTCCGGCTGCGGTATATTATTACTGTGGGTACAGGCGAGGGTCCGGCTGCGGTATGTTATTACTGTGAGTACAGGCGAGGGTCCGGCTGCTGTATATTATTACTGTGAGTACAGGCGAGGGTCCGGCTGCGGTATGTTATTACTGTGAGTACAGGCGAGGGTCCGGCTGTGGTATATTACTGTGAGTACAGGCGAGGGTCCGGCTGCGGTATGTTAATACTGTGAGTACAGACGAGGGTCCGGCTGCGGTGTGTTATTACTGTGAGTACAGGCGAGGGTCGGGCTGTGGTATGTTATTACTTTGTGTACAGGCGAGTGTCCGGCTGCGGTATGTTATTACTGTGTGTACAGGCGAGGGTCCGGCTGCGGTATGTTATTACTGTGTGTACAGACGAGGGTCCGGCTGCGGTATGTTATTACTGTGAGTACAGGCGAGGGTCCGGCTGCGGTGTGTTATTACTGTGTGTACAGGCGAGGGTCCGGCTGCGGTATGTTATTACTGTGTGTACAGGCGAGGGTCCGGCTGCGGTATGTTATTACGGGGGTGAGTACAGGCGAGGGTCCGGCTGCGGTGTGTTATTACTGTGAGTACAGACGAGGGTCCGGCTGCGGTATGTTATTACTGTGAGTACAGGCGAGGGTCCGGCTGCGGTATGTTATTACTGTGAGTACAGGCGAGGGTCCGGCTGCGGTATGTTATTACAGTGAGTACAGGCGAGGGTCCGGCTGCGGTATGTTTTTACTGTGAGTACAGGCGAGGTTCCGGCTGCGGTATATTATTACTGTGGGTACAGGCGAGGGTCCGGCTGCGGTATGTTATTACTGTGAGTACAGACGAGGGTCCGGCTGCGGTATGTTATTACTGTGAGGACAGGCGAGGGTCGGGCTGCGGTATGTTATTACTTTGTGTACAGGCGAGTGTCCGGCTGCGGTATGTTATTACTGTGGGTACAGGCGAGGGTCCGGCTGCGGTATGTTATTACTGTGAGTAGAGGCGAGGGTCCGGCTGCGGTATGTTATTACTGTGAGTACAGGCGAGGGTCCGGCTGCGGTATGTTATTACTGTGGGTACAGGCGAGGGTCCGGCTGCGGTATGTTATTACTGTGAGTACAGGCGAGTGTCCGGCTGCGGTATGTTATTACTGTGAGTACAGGCGAGGGTCCGGCTGCGGTATGTTATTACTGTGTGTACAGGCGAGGGTCCGGCTGCGGTATGTTATTACTGTGTGTACAGATGAGGGTCCGGCTGCGGTATGTTATTACTGTGAGTACAGGCGAGGGTCCGGCTGCGGTATGTTATTACTGTGAGTACAGGCGAGGGTCCGGCTGCGGTATGTTATTACTGTGAGTACAGGCGAGGGTCCGGCTGCGGTATGTTATTACTGTGAGTACAGGCGAGGGTCCGGCTGCGGTATGTTATTACTGTGAGTACAGGCGAGGGTCCGGCTGCGGTATGTTATTACTGTGAGTACAGGCGAGGGTCCGGCTGCGGTATGTTATTACTGTGAGTACAGGCGAGGGTCCGGCTGCGGTATGTTATTACTGTGAGTACAGGCGAGGGTCCGGCTGCGGTATGTTATTACTTTGTGTACAGACGAGGGTCCGGCTGCGGTATGTTATTACTGTGAGTAAAGGCGAGGGTCCGGCTGCGGTATGTTATTACTGTGGGTACAGGCGAGGGTCCGGCTGCGGTATATTATTACTGTGAGTACAGGCGAGTGTCCGGCTGCGGTATGTTATTACTGTGAGTAAAGGCGAGGGTCCGGCTGCGGTATGTTATTACTGTGAGTACAGGCGAGGGTCCGGCTGCGGTATGTTATTACTGTGAGTACAGATGAGGGTCCGGCTGCGGTATGTTATTACTGTGAGTACAGGTGAGGGTCCGGCTGCGGTATGTTATTACTGTGAGTACAGGCGAGGGTCCGGCTGCGGTATGTTATTACTGTGTGTACAGGCGAGGGTCCGGCTGCGGTATGTTATTACTGTGAGTACAGGCGAGGGTCCGGCTGCGGTGTGTTATTACTGTGAGTACAGACGAGGGTCCGGCTGCGGTGTGTTATTACTGTGAGTACAGGCGAGGGTCCGGCTGCGGTATGTTATTACTGTGAGTACAGGCGAGGGTCCGGCTGCGGTATGTTATTACTGTGAGTACAGGCGAGGGTCCGGCTGCGGTATGTTATTACTGTGAGTACAGGCGAGGGTCCGGCTGCGGTGTGTTATTACTGTGAGTACAGACGAGGGTCCGGCTGCGGTATGTTATTACTGTGAGTACAGGCGAGGGTCCGGCTGCGGTATGTTATTACTGTGAGTACAGGCGAGGGTCCGGCTGCGGTATGTTATTACTGTGAGTACAGGCGAGGGTCCGGCTGCGGTATGTTATTACGGGGTGGGTACAGGCGAGGGTCCGGCTGCGGTATGTTATTACTGTGTGTACAGGCGAGGGTCTGGCTGCGGTATGTTATTACTGTGAGTACAGGCGAGGGTCCGGCTGCGGTATGTTATGACTGTGAGTACAGGCGAGGGTCCGGCTGCGGTATGTTATTACTGTGAGTACAGGCGAGGGTCCGGCTGCGGTGTGTTATTACTGTGAGTACAGACGAGGGTCCAGCTGCGGTATGTTATTACTGTGAGTACAGGCGAGGGTCCGGCTGCGGTATGTTATTACTGTGAGTACAGGCGAGGGTCCGGCTGCGGTATGTTATTACTGAGAGTACAGGCGAGGGTCCGGCTGCGGTATGTTATTACTGTGAGTACAGGCGAGGGTCTGGCTGCGGTATGTTATTACTGTGAGTACAGGCGAGGGTCCGGCTGCGGTATGTTATTACTGTGAGTACAGGCGAGGGTCCGGCTGCGGTATGTTATTACTGTGTGTTCAGACGAGGGTCGGGCTGCGGTATGTTATTACTGTGAGTACAGGCGAGGGTCCGGCTGCGGTATGTTATTACTGTGAGTACAGGCGAGGGTCCGGCTGCGGTATGTTATTACTGTGAGTACAGGCGAGGGTCCGGCTGCGGTATGTTATTACTGTGAGTACAGACGAGGGTCCGGCTGCGGTATGTTATTACTGTGGGTACAGGCGAGGGTCCGGCTGCGGTATGTTATTACTGTGAGTACAGGCGAGGGTCCGGCTGCGGTATGTTATTACTGTGAGTACAGACGAGGGTCCGGCTGCGGTATATTATTACTGTGGGTACAGGCGAGGGTCCGGCTGCGGTATGTTATTACTGTGAGTACAGGCGAGGGTCCGGCTGCGGTATGTTATTACAGTGAGTACAGGCGAGGGTCCGGCTGCGGTATGTTATTACTGTGAGTACAGGCGAGGGTCCGGCTGCGGTATATTATTACTGTGAGTACAGGCGAGGGTCCGGCTGCGGTATGTTATTACTGTGAGTACAGGCGAGGGTCCGGCTGCGGTATGTTATTACTGTGAGTACAGGCGAGGGTCCGGCTGCGGTATATTATTACTGTGAGTACAGGCGAGGGTCCGGCTGCGGTATGTTATTACTGTGAGTACAGGCGAGGGTCCGGCTGCGGTGTGTTTATTACGGGGGGGTGTACAGGCGAGGGTCCGGCTGCGGTATGTTATTACTGTGAGTACAGGCGAGGGTCCGGCTGCGGTGTGTTATTACTGTGAGTACAGGCGAGGGTCCGGCTGCGGTATGTTATTACTGTGAGTACAGGCGAGGGTCCGGCTGCGGTATGTTATTACTGTGAGTACAGGCGAGGGTCCGGCTGCGGTATGTTATTACTTTGTGTACAGGCGAGGGTCCGGCTGCGGTGTGTTATTACTGTGAGTACAGGCGAGGGTCCGGCTGCGGTATGTTATTACTGTGAGTACAGGCGAGGGTCCGGCTGCGGTATGTTATTACTGTGAGTACAGGCGAGGGTCCGGCTGCGGTATGTTATTACTTTGTGTACAGGCGAGGGTCCGGCTGCGGTGTGTTATTACTGTGAGTACAGACGAGGGTCCGGCTGCGGTATATTATTACTGTGAGTACAGACGAGGATCCGGCTGCGGTATGTTATTACTGTGTGTACAGGCGAGGGTCCGGCTGCGGTATGTTATTACTGTGAGTACAGGCGAGGGTCCGGCTGCGGTATGTTATTACTGTGTGTACAGACGAGGGTCCGGCTGCGGTATGTTATTACTGTGAGTACAGGCGAGGGTCCGGCTGCGGTATGTTATTACTGTGAGTACAGACGAGGGTCCGGCTGCGGTATGTTATTACTGTGAGTACAGGCGAGGGTCCGGCTGCGGTATGTTATTACTGTGAGTACAGGCGAGGGTCCGGCTGCGGTGTGTTATTACTGTGAGTACAGGCGAGGGTCCGGCTGCGGTATGTTATTACTGTGTGTACAGGCGAGGGTCCGGCTGCGGTATGTTATTACTGTGAGTACAGGCGAGGGTCCGGCTGCGGTATATTATTACTGTGGGTACAGGCGAGGGTCCGGCTGCGGTATGTTATTACTGTGAGTACAGACGAGGGTCCGGCTGCGGTATGTTATTACTGTGAGTAAAGGCGAGGGTCGGGCTGCGGTATGTTATTACTGTGAGTACAGGCGAGGGTCCGGCTGCGGTATGTTATTACTGTGAGTACAGGCGAGGGTCCGGCTGCGGTATGTTATTACTGTGAGTACAGGCGAGGGTCCGGCTGCGGTATGTTATTACTGTGAGTACAGGCGAGGGTCCGGCTGCGGTGTGTTATTACTGTGAGTACAGGCGAGGGTCCGGCTGCGGTATGTTATTACTTTGTGTACAGGCGAGGGTCCGGCTGCGGTATGTTATTACTGTGAGTACAGGCGAGGGTCCGGCTGCGGTATGTTATTACTGTGAGTACAGGCGAGGGTCCGGCTGCGGTATGTTATTACTGTGAGTACAGGCGAGGGTCCGGCTGCGGTATGTTATTACTGTGAGTACAGGCGAGGGTCCGGCTGCGGTATGTTATTACTGTGAGTACAGGCGAGGGTCCGGCTGCGGTATGTTATTACTGTGAGTACAGGCGAGGGTCCGGCTGCGGTATGTTATTACTGTGTGTACAGACGAGGGTCCGGCTGCGGTATGTTATTACTGTGTGTACAGACGAGGGTCCGGCTGCGGTATGTTATTACTGTGAGTACAGGCGAGGGTCCGGCTGCGGTATGTTATTACTGTGAGTACAGGCGAGGGTCCGGCTGCGGTATGTTATTACTGTGAGTACAGGCGAGGGTCCGGCTGCGGTATGTTATTACTGTGAGTACAGGCGAGGGTCCGGCTGCGGTATGTTATTACTGTGAGTACAGGCGAGGGTCCGGCTGCGGTATGTTATTACTGTGAGTACAGGCGAGGGTCCGGCTGCGGTGTGTTATTACAGTGAGTACAGGCGAGGGTCCGGCTGCGGTGTGTTATTACTGTGAGTACAGGCGAGGGTCCGGCTGCGGTATATTACTGTGAGTACAGGCGAGGGTCCGGCTGCGGTATGTTATTACTGTGGGTACAGGCGAGGGTCCGGCTGTGGTATATTACTGTGAGTACAGGCGAGGGTCCGGCTGCAGTATGTTATTACTGTGAGTACAGGCGAGGGTCCGGCTGCGGTATGTTATTACTGTGAGTACAGGCGAGGGTCCGGCTGCGGTATGTTATTACTGTGAGTACAGGCGAGGGTCCGGCTGCGGTATGTTATTACTGTGAGTACAGGCGAGTGTCCGGCTGCGGTATGTTATTACTGTGAGTACAGGCGAGGGTCCGGCTGCGGTGTGTTATTACTGTGTGTACAGGCGAGGGTCCGGCTGCGGTATGTTATTACTGTGTGTACAGACGAGGGTCCGGCTGCGGTATGTTATTACTGTGAGTACAGGCGAGGGTCCGGCTGCGGTATGTTATTACTGTGAGTACAGGCGAGGGTCCGGCTGCGGTATGTTATTACTGTGAGTACAGACGAGGGTCCGGCTGCGGTATATTATTACTGTGAGTACAGGCGAGGTTCCGGCTGCGGTATATTATTACTGTGGGTACAGGCGAGGGTCCGGCTGCGGTATGTTATTACTGTGAGTACAGACGAGGGTCCGGCTGCGGTATGTTATTACTGTGAGTACAGTCGAGGGTCGGGCTGCGGTATGTTATTACTTTGTGTACAGGCGAGGGTCCGGCTGCGGTATGTTATTACTGTGTGTACAGGCGAGGGTCGGGCTGCGGTATGTTATTACTGTGGGTACAGGCGAGGGTCCGGCTGCGGTATGTTATTACTGTGTGTACAGGCGAGGGTCCGGCTGCGGTATGTTATTACTGTGAGTACAGGCGAGGGTCCGGCTGCGGTATGTTATTACTGTGAGTACAGGCGAGGGTCCGGCTGCGGTATGTTATTACTGTGAGTACAGGCGAGGGTCCGGCTGCGGTATGTTATTACTGTGTGTACAGATGAGGGTCCGGCTGCGGTATGTTATTACTGTGAGTACAGGCGAGGGTCCGGCTGCGGTATATTATTACTGTGAGTACAGGCGAGGGTCCGGCTGCGGTATGTTATTACTGTGAGTACAGGCGAGGGTCCGGCTGCGGTATGTTATTACTGTGAGTACAGGCGAGGGTCCGGCTGCGGTATATTATTACTGTGAGTACAGGCGAGGGTCCGGCTGCGGTATGTTATTACTGTGAGTACAGGCGAGGGTCCGGCTGCGGTGTGTTTATTACGGGGGGGTGTACAGGCGAGGGTCCGGCTGCGGTATGTTATTACTGTGAGTACAGGCGAGGGTCCGGCTGCGGTGTGTTATTACTGTGAGTACAGGCGAGGGTCCGGCTGCGGTATGTTATTACTGTGAGTACAGGCGAGGGTCCGGCTGCGGTATGTTATTACTGTGAGTACAGACGAGGGTCCGGCTGCGGTATGTTATTACTGTGTGTACAGGCGAGGGTCCGGCTGCGGTATGTTATTACTGTGAGTACAGGCGAGGGTCCGGCTGCGGTATGTTATTACTGTGAGTACAGGCGAGGGTCCGGCTGCGGTATGTTATTACTGTGAGTACAGGCGAGGGTCCGGCTGCGGTGTGTTATTACTGTGAGTACAGGCGAGGGTCCGGCTGAGGTATGTTATTACTGTGAGTACAGGCGAGGGTCGGGCTGCGGTATATTATTACTTTGTGTACAGGCGAGTGTCCGGCTGCGGTATGTTATTACTGTGTGTACAGGCGAGGGTCCGGCTGCGGTATGTTATTACTGTGAGTACAGGCGAGGGTCCGGCTGCGGTGTGTTATTACTGTGAGTACAGGCGAGGGTCCGGCTGCGGTATGTTATTACTGTGTGTACAGGCGAGGGTCCGGCTGCGGTATGTTATTACTGTGTGTACAGACGAGGGTCCGGCTGCGGTATGTTATTACTGTGAGTACAGGCGAGGGTCTGGCTGCGGTATATTACTGTGAGTACAGGCGAGGGTCCGGCTGCGGTATGTTATTACTGTGAGTACAGATGAAGGTCCGGCTGCGGTATGTTATTACTGTGAGTACAGGCGAGGGTCCGGCTGCGGTATGTTATTACTGTGTGTACAGATGAAGGTCCGGCTGCGGTATGTTATTACTGTGAGTACAGGCGAGGGTCCGGCTGCGGTATGTTATTACTGTGGGTACAGGCGAGGGTCCGGCTGCGGTGTGTTATTACTGTGTGTACAGGCGAGGGTCCGGCTGCGGTATGTTATTACTGTGTGTACAGACGAGGGTCCGGCTGCGGTATGTTATTACTGTGAGTACAGGCGAGGGTCCGGCTGCGGTATATTATTACTGTGGGTACAGGCGAGGGTCCGGCTGCGGTATGTTATTACTGTGAGTACAGACGAGGGTCCGGCTGCGGTATGTTATTACTGTGAGTAAAGGCGAGGGTCGGGCTGCGGTATGTTATTACTGTGAGTACAGGCGAGGGTCCGGCTGCGGTGTGTTATTACTGTGAGTACAGGCGAGGGTCCGGCTGCGGTATGTTATTACTGTGTGTACAGACGAGGGTCCGGCTGCGGTATGTTATTACTGTGTGTACAGACGAGGGTCCGGCTGCGGTATGTTATTACTGTGAGTACAGGCGAGGGTCCGGCTGCGGTATGTTATTACTGTGAGTACAGGCGAGGGTCCGGCTGCGGTATGTTATTACTGTGAGTACAGGCGAGGGTCCGGCTGCGGTATGTTATTACTGTGAGTACAGGCGAGGGTCCGGCTGCGGTATGTTATTACTGTGAGTACAGGCGAGGGTCCGGCTGCGGTATGTTATTACTTTGTGTACAGACGAGGGTCCGGCTGCGGTATGTTATTACTGTGAGTACAGGCGAGGGTCCGGCTGCGGTATGTTATTACTGTGAGTACAGGCGAGGGTCCGGCTGCGGTATGTTATTACTGTGAGTACAGGCGAGGGTCCGGCTGCGGTGTGTTATTACAGTGAGTACAGGCGAGGGTCCGGCTGCGGTATGTTATTACTGTGAGTACAGGCGAGGGTCCGGCTGCGGTGTGTTATTACTGTGAGTACAGGCGAGGGTCCGGCTGCGGTATATTACTGTGAGTACAGGCGAGGGTCCGGCTGCGGTATGTTATTACTGTGGGTACAGGCGAGGGTCCGGCTGTGGTATATTACTGTGAGTACAGGCGAGGGTCCGGCTGCGGTGTGTTATTACTGTGTGTACAGGCGAGGGTCCGGCTGCGGTATGTTATTACTGTGTGTACAGACGAGGGTCCGGCTGCGGTATGTTATTACTGTGAGTACAGGCGAGGGTCCGGCTGCGGTATGTTATTACTGTGAGTACAGGCGAGGGTCCGGCTGCGGTATGTTATTACAGTGAGTACAGGCGAGGTTCCGGCTGCGGTATGTTATTACTGTGAGTACAGGCGAGGGTCCGGCTGCGGTGTGTTATTACTGTGAGTACAGGCGAGGGTCCGGCTGCGGTGTGTTATTACTGTGAGTACAGGCGAGGGTCCGGCTGCGGTATGTTATTACTGTGAGTACAGGCGAGGGTCCGGCTGCGGTATGTTATTACTGTGAGTACAGACGAGGGTCCGGCTGCGGTATGTTATTACTGTGAGTACAGGCGAGGGTCGGGCTGCGGTATGTTATTACTTTGTGTACAGGCGAGTGTCCGGCTGCGGTATGTTATTACTGTGAGTACAGGCGAGTGTCCGGCTGCGGTATGTTATTACTGTGAGTACAGGCGAGGGTCCGGCTGCGGTATGTTATTACTGTGTGTACAGGCGAGGGTCCGGCTGCGGTATGTTATTACTGTGAGTACAGGCGAGGGTCCGGCTGCGGTATGTTATTACTGTGAGTACAGGCGAGGGTCCGGCTGCGGTATGTTATTACTGTGAGTACAGGCGAGGGTCCGGCTGCGGTATGTTATTACTGTGAGTACAGGCGAGGGTCGGGCTGCGGTATGTTATTACTTTGTGTACAGGCGAGTGTCCGGCTGCGGTATGTTATTACTGTGAGTACAGGCGAGTGTCCGGCTGCGGTATGTTATTACTGTGAGTACAGGCGAGGGTCCGGCTGCGGTATGTTATTACTGTGAGTACAGGCGAGGGTCGGGCTGCGGTATGTTATTACTTTGTGTACAGGCGAGTGTCCGGCTGCGGTATGTTATTACTGTGAGTACAGGCGAGTGTCCGGCTGCGGTATGTTATTACTGTGAGTACAGGCGAGGGTCCGGCTGCGGTATGTTATTACTGTGTGTACAGGCGAGGGTCCGGCTGCGGTATGTTATTACTGTGAGTACAGGCGAGGGTCCGGCTGCGGTATGTTATTACTGTGAGTACAGGCGAGGGTCCGGCTGCGGTATGTTATTACTGTGTGTACAGATGAGGGTCCGGCTGCGGTATGTTATTACTGTGAGTACAGGCGAGGGTCCGGCTGCGGTATGTTATTACTGTGTGTACAGGCGAGGGTCCGGCTGCGGTATGTTATTACTGTGAGTACAGGCGAGGGTCCGGCTGCGGTATGTTATTACTGTGTGTACAGACGAGGGTCCGGCTGCGGTATGTTATTACTGTGAGTACAGGCGAGGGTCCGGCTGCGGTATGTTATTACTGTGAGTACAGGCGAGGGTCCGGCTGCGGTATGTTATTACTGTGAGTACAGGCGAGGGTCCGGCTGCGGTATGTTATTACTTTGTGTACAGACGAGGGTCCGGCTGCGGTATGTTATTACTGTGAGTAAAGGCGAGGGTCCGGCTGCGGTATGTTATTACTGTGAGTACAGGCGAGGGTCCGGCTGCGGTATGTTATTACTGTGAGTACAGGCGAGGGTCCGGCTGCGGTATGTTATTACTTTGTGTACAGACGAGGGTCCGGCTGCGGTATGTTATTACTGTGGGTACAGGCGAGGGTCCGGCTGCGGTATGTTATTACTGTGAGTACAGGCGAGGGTCCGGCTGTGGTATATTACTGTGAGTACAGGCGAGGGTCCGGCTGCGGTATGTTATTACTGTGAGTACAGGCGAGGGTCCGGCTGCGGTATGTTATTACTGTGAGTACAGACGAGGGTCCGGCTGCGGTATGTTATTACTGTGAGTACAGGCGAGGGTCCGGCTGCGGTATGTTATTACTGTGAGTACAGGCGAGGGTCCGGCTGCGGTATGTTATTACTGTGAGTACAGGCGAGGGTCCGGCTGTGGTATGTTATTACTGTGAGTACAGGCGAGGGTCCGGCTGCGGTATGTTATTACTGTGGGTACAGGCGAGGGTCCGGCTGCGGTATGTTATTACTGTGAGTACAGGCGAGGGTCCGGCTGCGGTGTGTTATTACTGTGAGTACAGGCGAGGGTCCGGCTGCGGTATGTTATTACTGTGTGTACAGGCGAGGGTCCGGCTGCGGTATGTTATTACTGTGAGTACAGGCGAGGGTCCGGCTGCGGTGTGTTATTACTGTGTGTACAGGCGAGGGTCCGGCTGCGGTATGTTATTACTGTGTGTACAGGCGAGGGTCCGGCTGCGGTATGTTATTACTGTGAGTACAGGCGAGGGTCCGGCTGCGGTGTGTTATTACTGTGAGTACAGGCGAGGGTCCGGCTGCGGTATGTTATTACTGTGAGTACAGGCGAGGGTCCGGCTGCGGTATGTTATTACTGTGTGTACAGATGAGGGTCCGGCTGCGGTATGTTATTACTGTGAGTACAGGCGAGGGTCCGGCTGCGGTATGTTATTACTGTGAGTACAGGCGAGGGTCCGGCTGCGGTATGTTATTACTGTGTGTACAGGCGAGGGTCCGGCTGCGGTATGTTATTACTGTGAGTACAGGCGAGGGTCCGGCTGCGGTATGTTATTACTGTGAGTACAGGCGAGTGTCCGGCTGCGGTATGTTATTACTGTGAGTACAGGCGAGGGTCCGGCTGCGGTATGTTATTACTGTGAGTACAGGCGAGGGTCCGGCTGCGGTATGTTATTACTTTGTGTACAGACGAGGGTCCGGCTGCGGTATGTTATTACTGTGAGTACAGACGAGGGTCCGGCTGCGGTATGTTATTACTGTGTGTACAGGCGAGGGTCCGGCTGCGGTATGTTATTACTGTGAGTACAGGCGAGGGTCCGGCTGCGGTATGTTATTACTGTGAGTACAGGCGAGGGTCCGGCTGCGGTATGTTATTACTTTGTGTACAGACGAGGGTCCGGCTGCGGTATGTTATTACTGTGAGTACAGGCGAGGGTCCGGCTGCGGTATGTTATTACTGTGTGTACAGGCGAGGGTCCGGCTGCGGTATGTTATTACTGTGAGTACAGGCGAGGGTCCGGCTGCGGTGTGTTATTACTGTGTGTACAGGCGAGGTTCCGGCTGCGGTATGTTATTACTGTGTGTACAGGCGAGGGTCCGGCTGCGGTATGTTATTACTGTGAGTACAGGCGAGGGTCCGGCTGCGGTGTGTTATTACTGTGAGTACAGGCGAGGGTCCGGCTGCGGTATATTATTACTGTGAGTACAGGCGAGGGTCCGGCTGCGGTATGTTATTACTGTGAGTACAGGCGAGGGTCCGGCTGCGGTATGTTATTACTGTGTGTACAGACGAGGGTCCGGCTGCGGTATGTTATTACTGTGAGTACAGGCGAGGGTCCGGCTGCGGTATGTTATTACTGTGTGTACAGACGAGGGTCCGGCTGCGGTATGTTATTACAGTGAGTACAGGCGAGGGTCCGGCTGCGGTATGTTATTACTGTGAGTACAGGCGAGGGTCCGGCTGCGGTATGTTATTACTGTGTGTACAGATGAGGGTCCGGCTGCGGTATGTTATTACTGTGAGTACAGGCGAGGGTCCGGCTGCGGTATGTTATTACTGTGAGTACAGGCGAGGGTCCGGCTGCGGTATGTTATTACTGTGAGTACAGGCGAGGGTCCGGCTGCGGTATGTTATTACTGTGAGTACAGGCGAGGGTCCGGCTGCGGTATGTTATTACTGTGAGTACAGGCGAGGGTCCGGCTGCGGTATGTTATTACTGTGAGTACAGGCGAGGGTCCGGCTGCGGTATGTTATGACTGTGAGTACAGGCGAGGGTCCGGCTGCGGTATGTTATTACTGTGAGTACAGGCGAGGGTCCGGCTGCGGTATGTTATTACTGTGAGTACAGGCGAGGGTCCGGCTGCGGTATGTTATTACTGTGAGTACAGGCGAGGGTCCGGCTGCGGTATGTTATTACTGTGAGTACAGGCGAGGGTCCGGCTGTGGTATGTTATTACTGTGAGTACAGGCGAGGGTCCGGCTGCGGTATGTTATTACTGTGAGTACAGGCGAGGGTCCGGCTGCGGTATGTTATTACTTTGTGTACAGACGAGGGTCCGGCTGCGGTATGTTATTACTGTGAGTAAAGGCGAGGGTCCGGCTGCGGTATGTTATTACTGTGTGTACAGGCGAGGGTCCGGCTGCGGTATGTTATTACTGTGAGTACAGGCGAGGGTCCGGCTGCGGTATGTTATTACTGTGAGTACAGGCGAGGGTCCGGCTGCGGTATGTTATTACTGTGAGTACAGGCGAGGGTCCGGCTGCGGTATGTTATTACTGTGAGTACAGGCGAGGGTCCGGCTGCGGTATGTTATTACTGTGAGTACAGGCGAGGGTCCGGCTGCGGTATGTTATTACTGTGAGTACAGGCGAGGGTCCGGCTGCGGTATGTTATTACTGTGGGTACAGGCGAGGGTCCGGCTGCGGTATGTTATGACTGTGAGTACAGGCGAGGGTCCGGCTGCGGTATGTTATTACTGTGAGTACAGGCGAGGGTCCGGCTGCGGTATATTATTACTGTGGGTACAGGCGAGGGTCCGGCTGCGGTATGTTATTACTGTGAGTACAGGCGAGGGTCCGGCTGCGGTATGTTATTACAGTGAGTACAGGCGAGGGTCCGGCTGCGGTATGTTATTACTGTGAGTACAGGCGAGGGTCCGGCTGCGGTGTGTTTATTACGGGGGGGTGTACAGGCGAGGGTCCGGCTGCGGTATGTTATTACTGTGAGTACAGGCGAGGGTCCGGCTGCGGTGTGTTATTACTGTGAGTACAGGCGAGGGTCCGGCTGCGGTATGTTATTACTGTGAGTACAGGCGAGGGTCCGGCTGCGGTATGTTATTACTGTGAGTACAGACGAGGGTCCGGCTGCGGTATGTTATTACTGTGTGTACAGGCGAGGGTCCGGCTGCGGTATGTTATTACTGTGAGTACAGGCGAGGGTCCGGCTGCGGTATGTTATTACTGTGAGTACAGGCGAGGGTCCGGCTGCGGTATGTTATTACTGTGAGTACAGGCGAGGGTCCGGCTGCGGTGTGTTATTACTGTGAGTACAGGCGAGGGTCCGGCTGAGGTATGTTATTACTGTGAGTACAGGCGAGGGTCGGGCTGCGGTATGTTATTACTTTGTGTACAGGCGAGTGTCCGGCTGCGTATGTTATTACTGTGAGTACAGGCGAGGGTCCGGCTGAGGTATGTTATTACTGTGAGTACAGGCGAGTGTCCGGCTGCGGTATGTTATTACTTTGTGTACAGGCGAGGGTCCGGCTGCGGTATGTTATTACTGTGAGTACAGGCGAGGGTCCGGCTGAGGTATGTTATTACTGTGAGTACAGGCGAGGGTCCGGCTGCGGTATGTTATTACTGTGAGTACAGACGAGGGTCCGGCTGCGGTATGTTATTACTGTGTGTACAGACGAGGGTCCGGCTGCGGTATGTTATTACTGTGAGTACAGGCGAGGGTCCGGCTGCGGTGTGTTATTACTGTGTGTACAGGCGAGGGTCCGGCTGCGGTATATTACTGTGGGTACAGGCGAGGGTCTGGCTGCGGTATATTACTGTGAGTACAGGCGAGGGTCCGGCTGCGGTATGTTATTACTGTGAGTACAGGCGAGGGTCCGGCTGCGGTATGTTATTACTGTGAGTACAGGCGAGGGTCCGGCTGCGGTATGTTATTACTGTGAGTACAGGCGAGGGTCGGGCTGCGGTATGTTATTACTTTGTGTACAGGCGAGGGTCCGGCTGCGGTATGTTATTACTGTGAGTACAGGCGAGGGTCCGGCTGCGGTATGTTATTACTGTGAGTACAGACGAGGGTCCGGCTGCGGTATGTTATTACTGTGTGTTCAGGCGAGGGTCCGGCTGCGGTATATTATTACGGGGTGGGTACAGGCGAGGGTCCGGCTGCGGTATGTTATTACTGTGAGTACAGGCGAGGGTCCGGCTGCGGTATGTTATTACTGTGAGTACAGACGAGGGTCGGGCTGCGGTATGTTATTACTGTGAGTACAGGCGAGGGTCCGGCTGCGGTGTGTTATTACTGTGTGTACAGGCGAGGGTCCGGCTGCGGTATGTTATTACTGTGTGTACAGACGAGGGTCCGGCTGCGGTATGTTATTACTGTGAGTACAGGCGAGGGTCCGGCTGCGGTATGTTATTACTGTGAGTACAGGCGAGGGTCCGGCTGCGGTATGTTATTACAGTGAGTACAGGCGAGGGTCCGGCTGCGGTATGTTATTACTGTGAGTACAGGCGAGGGTCCGGCTGCGGTATGTTATTACTGTGAGTACAGGCGAGGGTCCGGCTGCGGTATGTTATTACTGTGAGTACAGGCGAGGGTCGGGCTGCGGTATGTTATTACAGTGAGTACAGGCGAGGGTCCGGCTGCGGTATGTTATTACTGTGAGTACAGGCGAGGGTCTGGCTGCGGTATGTTATTACTGTGAGTACAGGCGAGGGTCCGGCTGCTGTATATTATTACTGTGAGTACAGGCGAGGGTCCGGCTGCGGTATGTTATTACTGTGAGTACAGGCGAGGGTCCGGCTGCGGTATGTTATTACTGTGAGTACAGGCGAGGGTCCGGCTGCGGTATGTTATTACTGTGAGTACAGGCGAGGGTCCGGCTGCGGTATGTTATTACTGTGAGTACAGGCGAGGGTCCGGCTGCGGTATGTTATTACTGTGTGTACAGACGAGGGTCCGGCTGCGGTATGTTATTACTGTGAGTACAGGCGAGGGTCCGGCTGCGGTATGTTATTACTGTGAGTACAGGCGAGGGTCCGGCTGCGGTATGTTATTACTGTGAGTACAGGCGAGGGTCCGGCTGCGGTGTGTTATTACTGTGAGTACAGGCGAGGGTCCGGCTGCGGTATGTTATTACTGTGAGTACAGGCGAGGGTCGGGCTGCGGTATGTTATTACAGTGAGTACAGGCGAGGGTCCGGCTGCGGTATGTTATTACTGTGTGTACAGACGAGGGTCCGGCTGCGGTATGTTATTACTGTGAGTACAGGCGAGGGTCCGGCTGCGGTATGTTATTACTGTGAGTACAGGCGAGGGTCCGGCTGCGGTATGTTATTACTGTGAGTACAGGCGAGGGTCCGGCTGCGGTGTGTTATTACTGTGAGTACAGGCGAGGGTCCGGCTGAGGTATGTTATTACTGTGAGTACAGGCGAGGGTCGGGCTGCGGTATGTTATTACTGTGAGTACAGGCGAGGGTCCGGCTGCGGTGTGTTATTACTGTGAGTACAGGCGAGGGTCCGGCTGCGGTATGTTATTACTGTGAGTACAGGCGAGGGTCCGGCTGCGGTGTGTTATTACTGTGAGTACAGGCGAGGGTCCGGCTGCGGTATGTTATTACTGTGTGTACAGACGAGGGTCCGGCTGCGGTATGTTATTACTGTGGGTACAGGCGAGGGTCCGGCTGCGGTATGTTATTACTGTGAGTACAGGCGAGGGTCCGGCTGCGGTATGTTATTACTGTGAGTACAGGCGAGGGTCCGGCTGCGGTGTGTTATTACTGTGTGTACAGGCGAGGGTCCGGCTGCGGTATGTTATTACTGTGAGTACAGGCGAGGGTCCGGCTGCGGTATGTTATTACTGTGAGTACAGGCGAGGGTCCGGCTGCGGTATGTTATTACAGTGAGTACAGGCGAGGGTCCGGCTGCGGTATGTTATTACGGGGATGTGTACAGGCGAGGGTCCGGCTGCGATATGTTATTACGGGGATGTGTACAGGCGAGGGTCCGGCTGCGGTATGTTATTACTGTGAGTACAGGCGAGGGTCCGGCTGCGGTATATTATTACTGTGGGTACAGGCGAGGGTCCGGCTGCGGTATGTTATTACTGTGAGTACAGGCGAGGGTCCGGCTGCGGTATGTTATTACTGTGAGTACAGACGAGGGTCCGGCTGCGGTATGTTATTACTGTGAGTAAAGGCGAGGGTCGGGCTGCGGTATGTTATTACTTTGTGTACAGGCGAGGGTCCGGCTGCGGTATGTTATTACTGTGTGTACAGACGAGGGTCCGGCTGCGGTATATTACTGTGAGTACAGGCGAGGGTCCGGCTGCGGTATGTTATTACTGTGAGTACAGGTGAGGGTCCGGCTGCGGTATATTATTACTGTGGGTACAGGCGAGGGTCCGGCTGCGGTATGTTATTACTGTGAGTACAGACGAGGGTCCGGCTGCGGTGTGTTATTACTGTGAGTACAGGCGAGGGTCCGGCTGCGGTATGTTATTACTGTGAGTACAGGCGAGGGTCCGGCTGCGGTATGTTATTACTGTGAGTACAGGCGAGGGTCCGGCTGCGGTATGTTATTACTGTGAGTACAGGCGAGGGTCCGGCTGCGGTATGTTATTACTGTGAGTACAGGCGAGGGTCCGGCTGCGGTATGTTATTACTGTGAGTACAGGCGAGGGTCCGGCTGCGGTATGTTATTACTGTGGGTACAGGCGAGGGTCCGGCTGCGGTATGTTATTACTGTGAGTACAGGCGAGGGTCCGGCTGCGGTGTGTTTATTACGGGGGGGTGTACAGGCGAGGGTCCGGCTGCGGTATGTTATTACTGTGAGTACAGGCGAGGGTCCGGCTGCGGTATGTTATTACTGTGAGTACAGGCGAGGGTCCGGCTGCGGTGTGTTATTACTGTGAGTACAGGCGAGGGTCCGGCTGCGGTATGTTATTACTGTGAGTACAGACGAGGGTCCGGCTGCGGTATGTTATTACTGTGAGTACAGGCGAGGGTCCGGCTGCGGTATGTTATTACTGTGAGTACAGGCGAGGGTCCGGCTGCGGTATGTTATTACTGTGAGTACAGGCGAGGGTCCGGCTGCGGTATGTTATTACTGTGAGTACAGACGAGGGTCCGGCTGCGGTGTGTTATTACTGTGAGTACAGGCGAGGGTCCGGCTGCGGTATGTTATTACTGTGTGTACAGATGAGGGTCCGGCTGCGGTATGTTATGACTGTGAGTACAGGCGAGGGTCCGGCTGCGGTATGTTATTACTGTGAGTACAGGCGAGGGTCCGGCTGTGGTATATTATTACTGTGGGTACAGGCGAGGGTCCGGCTGCGGTATGTTATTACTGTGAGTACAGGCGAGGGTCCGGCTGCGGTATGTTATTACAGTGAGTACAGGCGAGGGTCCGGCTGCGGTATGTTATTACTGTGAGTACAGGCGAGGGTCCGGCTGCGGTGTGTTTATTACGGGGGGGTGTACAGGCGAGGGTCCGGCTGCGGTATGTTATTACTGTGAGTACAGGCGAGGGTCCGGCTGCGGTGTGTTATTACTGTGAGTACAGGCGAGGGTCCGGCTGCGGTATGTTATTACTGTGAGTACAGGCGAGGGTCCGGCTGCGGTATGTTATTACTGTGAGTACAGACGAGGGTCCGGCTGCGGTATGTTATTACTGTGAGTACAGGCGAGGGTCCGGCTGCGGTATGTTATTACTGTGAGTACAGGCGAGGGTCCGGCTGCGGTATGTTATTACTGTGTGTACAGGCGAGGGTCCGGCTGCTGTATGTTATTACTGTGAGTACAGGCGAGGGTCCGGCTGCGGTATGTTATTACTGTGAGTACAGGCGAGGGTCCGGCTGCGGTATGTTATTACTGTGAGTACAGGCGAGGGTCCGGCTGCGGTGTGTTATTACTGTGAGTACAGGCGAGGGTCCGGCTGAGGTATGTTATTACTGTGAGTACAGGCGAGGGTCGGGCTGCGGTATGTTATTACTTTGTGTACAGGCGAGTGTCCGGCTGCGGTATGTTATTACTGTGAGTACAGGCGACTGTCCGGCTGCGGTATATTACTGTGGGTACAGGCGAGGGTCCGGCTGCGGTATGTTATTACTGTGAGTACAGACGAGGGTCCGGCTGCGGTATGTTATTACTGTGTGTACAGGCGAGGGTCCGGCTGCGGTATGTTATTACTGTGAGTACAGGCGAGGGTCCGGCTGCGGTATGTTATTACTGTGTGTACAGGCGAGGGTCCGGCTGCGGTATGTTATTACTGTGAGTACAGGCGAGGGTCCGGCTGCGGTATGTTATTACTGTGTGTACAGACGAGGGTCCGGCTGCGGTATGTTATTACTGTGAGTACAGGCGAGGGTCCGGCTGCGGTGTGTTATTACTGTGTGTACAGGCGAGGGTCCGGCTGCGGTATATTACTGTGAGTACAGGCGAGGGTCCGGCTGCGGTATATTACTGTGAGTACAGGCGAGGGTCCGGCTGCGGTATGTTATTACTGTGAGTACAGGCGAGGGTCCGGCTGCGGTATGTTATTACTGTGAGTACAGGCGAGGGTCCGGCTGCGGTATGTTATTACTGTGTGTACAGGCGAGGGTCCGGCTGCGGTATGTTATTACTGTGAGTACAGGCGAGGGTCGGGCTGCGGTATGTTATTACTTTGTGTACAGGCGAGGGTCCGGCTGCGGTATGTTATTACTGTGAGTACAGGCGAGGGTCCGGCTGCGGTATGTTATTACTGTGAGTACAGACGAGGGTCCGGCTGCGGTATGTTATTACTGTGTGTACAGACGAGGGTCCGGCTGCGGTATGTTATTACTGTGAGTACAGGCGAGGGTCCGGCTGCGGTGTGTTATTACTGTGTGTACAGGCGAGGGTCCGGCTGCGGTATGTTATTACTGTGTGTACAGACGAGGGTCCGGCTGCGGTATGTTATTACTGTGAGTACAGGCGAGGGTCCGGCTGCGGTATGTTATTACTGTGAGTACAGGCGAGGGTCCGGCTGCGGTATGTTATTACAGTGAGTACAGGCGAGGGTCCGGCTGCGGTATGTTATTACAGTGAGTACAGGCGAGGGTCCGGCTGCGGTATGTTATTACTGTGTGTACAGACGAGGGTCCGGCTGCGGTATGTTATTACTGTGAGTACAGGCGAGGGTCCGGCTGCGGTATGTTATTACTGTGAGTACAGGCGAGGGTCCGGCTGCGGTATGTTATTACTGTGAGTACAGGCGAGGGTCCGGCTGCGGTGTGTTATTACTGTGAGTACAGGCGAGGGTCCGGCTGAGGTATGTTATTACTGTGAGTACAGGCGAGGGTCGGGCTGCGGTATGTTATTACTGTGAGTACAGGCGAGGGTCCGGCTGCGGTGTGTTATTACTGTGAGTACAGGCGAGGGTCCGGCTGCGGTATGTTATTACTGTGTGTACAGACGAGGGTCCGGCTGCGGTATGTTATTACTGTGAGTACAGGCGAGGGTCCGGCTGCGGTATATTATTACTGTGGGTACAGGCGAGGGTCCGGCTGCGGTATGTTATTACTGTGAGTACAGGCGAGGGTCCGGCTGCGGTATGTTATTACTGTGAGTACAGGCGAGGGTCCGGCTGCGGTATGTTATTACTGTGAGTACAGGCGAGGGTCCGGCTGCGGTGTGTTATTACTGTGTGTACAGGCGAGGGTCCGGCTGCGGTATGTTATTACTGTGTGTACAGACGAGGGTCCGGCTGCGGTATGTTATTACTGTGAGTACAGGCGAGGGTCCGGCTGCGGTATGTTATTACTGTGAGTACAGGCGAGGGTCTGGCTGCGGTATATTATTACTGTGGGTACAGGCGAGGGTCCGGCTGCGGTATGTTATTACAGTGAGTACAGGCGAGGGTCCGGCTGCGGTATGTTATTACTGTGAGTACAGGCGAGGGTCCGGCTGCGGTATATTATTACTGTGGGTACAGGCGAGGGTCCGGCTGCGGTATGTTATTACTGTGAGTACAGACGAGGGTCCGGCTGCGGTATGTTATTACTGTGAGTAAAGGCGAGGGTCGGGCTGCGGTATGTTATTACTGTGAGTACAGGTGAGGGTCCGGCTGCGGTATGTTATTACTGTGTGTACAGACGAGGGTCCGGCTGCGGTATATTACTGTGAGTACAGGCGAGGGTCCGGCTGCGGTATATTACTGTGAGTACAGGCGAGGGTCCGGCTGCGGTATGTTATTACTGTGAGTACAGGCGAGGGTCCGGCTGCGGTATGTTATTACTGTGAGTACAGGCGAGGGTCCGGCTGCGGTATGTTATTACTGTGAGTACAGGCGAGGGTCCGGCTGCGGTATGTTATTACTGTGAGTACAGGCGAGGGTCCGGCTGCGGTATGTTATTACTGTGAGTACAGGCGAGGGTCCGGCTGCGGTATGTTATTACTGTGAGTACAGGCGAGGGTCCAGCTGCGGTGTGTTATTACTGTGAGTACAGACGAGGGTCCGGCTGCGGTATGTTATTACTGTGAGTACAGGCGAGGGTCCGGCTGCGGTATGTTATTACTGTGAGTACAGGCGAGGGTCCGGCTGCGGTATGTTATTACTGTGAGTACAGGCGAGGGTCCGGCTGCGGTATGTTATTACTGTGAGTACAGGCGAGGGTCCGGCTGCGGTATGTTATTACTGTGAGTACAGGCGAGGGTCCGGCTGCGGTATGTTATTACTGTGTGTACAGGCGAGGGTCCGGCTGCGGTATGTTATTACTGTGAGTACAGGCGAGGGTCCGGCTGCGGTATGTTATGACTGTGAGTACAGGCGAGGGTCCGGCTGCGGTATGTTATTACTGTGTGTACAGGCGAGGGTCCGGCTGCGGTATGTTATTACTGTGAGTACAGGCGAGGGTCCGGCTGCGGTATGTTATTACTGTGAGTACAGGCGAGGGTCCGGCTGCGGTATGTTATTACTGTGAGTACAGGCGAGGGTCCGGCTGCGGTATGTTATTACTGTGGGTACAGGCGAGGGTCCGGCTGCGGTATGTTATGACTGTGAGTACAGGCGAGGGTCCGGCTGCGGTATGTTATTACTGTGAGTACAGGCGAGGGTCCGGCTGCGGTATGTTATTACTGTGAGTACAGGCGAGGGTCCGGCTGCGGTATGTTATTACTGTGAGTACAGGCGAGGGTCCGGCTGCGGTATGTTATTACTGTGGGTACAGGCGAGGGTCCGGCTGCGGTATGTTATTACTGTGAGTACAGGCGAGGGTCCGGCTGCGGTATGTTATTACTGTGAGTACAGGCGAGGGTCCGGCTGCGGTATGTTATTACTGTGAGTACAGGCGAGGGTCCGGCTGCGGTATATTATTACTGTGGGTACAGGCGAGGGTCCGGCTGCGGTATGTTATTACTGTGTGTACAGGCGAGGGTCCGGCTGCGGTATGTTATTACAGTGAGTACAGGCGAGGGTCCGGCTGCGGTATGTTATTACTGTGTGTACAGGCGAGGGTCCGGCTGCGGTATGTTATTACTGTGAGTACAGACGAGGGTCCGGCTGCGGTATGTTATTACTGTGGGTACAGGCGAGGGTCCGGCTGCGGTATGTTATTACTGTGAGTACAGGCGAGGGTCCGGCTGCGGTATGTTATTACTGTGAGTACAGGCGAGGGTCCGGCTGCGGTATGTTATTACAGTGAGTACAGGCGAGGGTCCGGCTGCGGTATGTTATTACTGTGAGTACAGGCGAGGGTCCGGCTGCGGTGTGTTTATTACGGGGGGGTGTACAGGCGAGGGTCCGGCTGCGGTATGTTATTACTGTGAGTACAGGCGAGGGTCCGGCTGCGGTGTGTTATTACTGTGAGTACAGGCGAGGGTCCGGCTGTGGTATATTACTGTGAGTACAGGCGAGGGTCCGGCTGCGGTATGTTATTACTGTGTGTACAGATGAGGGTCCGGCTGCGGTATGTTATTACTGTGAGTACAGGCGAGGGTCCGGCTGCGGTATGTTATTACTGTGAGTACAGGCGAGGGTCCGGCTGCGGTATATTATTACTGTGAGTACAGACGAGGGTCCGGCTGCGGTATGTTATTACTGTGTGTACAGGCGAGGGTCCGGCTGCGGTATGTTATTACTGTGAGTACAGGCGAGGGTCCGGCTGCGGTATGTTATTACTGTGAGTACAGGCGAGGGTCCGGCTGCGGTATGTTATTACTGTGAGTACAGGCGAGGGTCCGGCTGCGGTATGTTATTACTGTGAGTACAGACGAGGGTCCGGCTGCGGTATGTTATTACTGTGTGTACAGGCGAGGGTCCGGCTGCGGTATGTTATTACTGTGAGTACAGGCGAGGGTCCGGCTGCGGTATGTTATTACTGTGAGTACAGGCGAGGGTCCGGCTGCGGTATGTTATTACTGTGAGTACAGGCGAGGGTCCGGCTGCGGTATGTTATTACTGTGAGTACAGGCGAGGGTCCGGCTGCGGTATGTTATTACTGTGAGTACAGGCGAGGGTCCGGCTGCGGTATGTTATTACTGTGAGTACAGGCGAGGGTCCGGCTGCGGTGTGTTATTACTGTGAGTACAGGCGAGGGTCCGGCTGAGGTATGTTATTACTGTGAGTACAGGCGAGGGTCGGGCTGCGGTATGTTATTACTTTGTGTACAGGCGAGTGTCCGGCTGCGGTATGTTATTACTGTGAGTACAGGCGAGTGTCCGGCTGCGGTATATTACTGTGGGTACAGGCGAGGGTCTGGCTGCGGTATATTACTGTGAGTAAAGGCGAGGGTCGGGCTGCGGTATGTTATTACTTTGTGTACAGGCGAGGGTCCGGCTGCGGTATGTTATTACTGTGAGTAGAGGCGAGGGTCCGGCTGCGGTATGTTATTACTGTGAGTACAGGCGAGGGTCCGGCTGCGGTATGTTATTACGGGGGTGAGTACAGGCGAGGGTCCGGCTGCGGTATGTTATTACTGTGAGTACAGGCGAGGGTCCGGCTGCGGTATGTTATTACTGTGAGTACAGGCGAGGGTCCGGCTGCGGTATGTTATTACTGTGAGTACAGGCGAGGGTCCGGCTGCGGTGTGTTATTACTGTGAGTACAGGCGAGGGTCCGGCTGCGGTATGTTATTACTGTGTGTACAGGCGAGGGTCCGGCTGCGGTATGTTATTACTGTGTGTACAGGCGAGGGTCGGGCTGCGGTATGTTATTACTGTGGGTACAGGCGAGGGTCCGGCTGCGGTATGTTATTACTGTGAGTACAGGCGAGGGTCCGGCTGCGGTATGTTATTACTGTGGGTACAGGCGAGGGTCCGGCTGCGGTATGTTATTACTGTGAGTACAGGCGAGGGTCCGGCTGTGGTATGTTATTACTGTGAGTACAGGCGAGGGTCCGGCTGCGGTATGTTATTACTGTGAGTACAGACGAGGGTCCGGCTGCGGTATGTTATTACTGTGTGTACAGACGAGGGTCCGGCTGCGGTATGTTATTACTGTGAGTACAGGCGAGGGTCCGGCTGCGGTGTGTTATTACTGTGTGTACAGGCGAGGGTCCGGCTGCGGTATATTACTGTGGGTACAGGCGAGGGTCTGGCTGCGGTATATTACTGTGAGTACAGGCGAGGGTCCGGCTGCGGTATGTTATTACTGTGAGTACAGGCGAGGGTCCGGCTGCGGTATGTTATTACTGTGAGTACAGGCGAGGGTCCGGCTGCGGTATGTTATTACTGTGTGTACAGGCGAGGGTCCGGCTGCGGTATGTTATTACTGTGAGTACAGGCGAGGGTCCGGCTGCGGTATGTTATTACGGGGGTGAGTACAGGCGAGGGTCCGGCTGCGGTATGTTATTACTGTGAGTACAGGCGAGGGTCCGGCTGCGGTATGTTATTACTGTGAGTACAGGCGAGGGTCCGGCTGCGGTATGTTATTACTGTGAGTACAGGCGAGGGTCCGGCTGCGGTGTGTTATTACTGTGAGTACAGGCGAGGGTCCGGCTGCGGTATGTTATTACTGTGTGTACAGGCGAGGGTCCGGCTGCGGTATGTTATTACTGTGTGTACAGGCGAGGGTCGGGCTGCGGTATGTTATTACTGTGGGTACAGGCGAGGGTCCGGCTGCGGTATGTTATTACTGTGAGTACAGGCGAGGGTCCGGCTGCGGTATGTTATTACTGTGGGTACAGGCGAGGGTCCGGCTGCGGTATGTTATTACTGTGAGTACAGGCGAGGGTCCGGCTGTGGTATGTTATTACTGTGAGTACAGGCGAGGGTCCGGCTGCGGTATGTTATTACTGTGAGTACAGACGAGGGTCCGGCTGCGGTATGTTATTACTGTGTGTACAGACGAGGGTCCGGCTGCGGTATGTTATTACTGTGAGTACAGGCGAGGGTCCGGCTGCGGTGTGTTATTACTGTGTGTACAGGCGAGGGTCCGGCTGCGGTATATTACTGTGGGTACAGGCGAGGGTCTGGCTGCGGTATATTACTGTGAGTACAGGCGAGGGTCCGGCTGCGGTATGTTATTACTGTGAGTACAGGCGAGGGTCCGGCTGCGGTATGTTATTACTGTGAGTACAGGCGAGGGTCCGGCTGCGGTATGTTATTACTGTGTGTACAGGCGAGGGTCCGGCTGCGGTATGTTATTACTGTGAGTACAGGCGAGGGTCCGGCTGCGGTATGTTATTACTGTGTGTACAGGCGAGGGTCCGGCTGCGGTATGTTATTACTGTGTGTACAGGCGAGTGTCCGGCTGCGGTATGTTATTACTGTGAGTACAGGCGAGGGTCCGGCTGCGGTATGTTATTACTGTGAGTACAGGCGAGGGTCGGGCTGCGGTATGTTATTACTTTGAGTACAGGCGAGGGTCCGGCTGCGGTATGTTATTACTGTGAGTACAGGCGAGGGTCCGGCTGCGGTATGTTATTACTGTGAGTACAGGCGAGGGTCCGGCTGCGGTATGTTATTACTGTGAGTACAGGCGAGGGTCTGGCTGCGGTATGTTATTACTGTGTGTACAGGCGAGGGTCCGGCTGCGGTATGTTATTACTGTGAGTACAGGCGAGGGTCCGGCTGCGGTATGTTATTACTGTGAGTACAGACGAGGGTCCGGCTGCGGTATGTTATTACTGTGTGTACAGACGAGGGTCCGGCTGCGGTATGTTATTACTGTGAGTACAGGCGAGGGTCCGGCTGCGGTGTGTTATTACTGTGTGTACAGGCGAGGGTCCGGCTGCGGTATGTTATTACTGTGTGTACAGACGAGGGTCCGGCTGCGGTATGTTATTACTGTGAGTACAGGCGAGGGTCCGGCTGCGGTATGTTATTACTGTGAGTACAGGCGAGGGTCCGGCTGCGGTATGTTATTACAGTGAGTACAGGCGAGGGTCCGGCTGCGGTATGTTATTACAGTGAGTACAGGCGAGGGTCCGGCTGCGGTATGTTATTACTGTGTGTACAGACGAGGGTCCGGCTGCGGTATGTTATTACTGTGAGTACAGGCGAGAGTCCGGCTGCGGTATGTTATTACTGTGAGTACAGGCGAGGGTCCGGCTGCGGTATGTTATTACTGTGAGTACAGGCGAGGGTCCCGTTGCGGTGTGTTATTACTGTGAGTACAGGCGAGGGTCCGGCTGAGGTATGTTATTACTGTGAGTACAGGCGAGGGTCGGGCTGCGGTATGTTATTACTGTGAGTACAGGCGAGGGTCCGGCTGCGGTGTGTTATTACTGTGAGTACAGGCGAGGGTCCGGCTGCGGTATGTTATTACTGTGAGTACAGGCGAGGGTCCGGCTGCGGTATATTACTGTGAGTACAGGCGAGGGTCGGGCTGCGGTATGTTATTACTTTGTGTACAGGCGAGTGTCCGGCTGCGGTATGTTATTACTGTGAGTACAGGCGAGTGTCCGGCTGCGGTATATTACTGTGGGTACAGGCGAGGGTCTGGCTGCGGTATATTACTGTGAGTAAAGGCGAGGGTCGGGCTGCGGTATGTTATTACTTTGTGTACAGGCGAGGGTCCGGCTGCGGTATGTTATTACTGTGAGTAGAGGCGAGGGTCCGGCTGCGGTATGTTATTACTGTGAGTACAGGCGAGGGTCCGGCTGCGGTATGTTATTACGGGGGTGAGTACAGGCGAGGGTCCGGCTGCGGTATGTTATTACTGTGAGTACAGGCGAGGGTCCGGCTGCGGTATGTTATTACTGTGAGTACAGGCGAGGGTCCGGCTGCGGTATGTTATTACTGTGAGTACAGGCGAGGGTCCGGCTGCGGTGTGTTATTACTGTGAGTACAGGCGAGGGTCCGGCTGCGGTATGTTATTACTGTGTGTACAGGCGAGGGTCCGGCTGCGGTATGTTATTACTGTGTGTACAGGCGAGGGTCGGGCTGCGGTATGTTATTACTGTGGGTACAGGCGAGGGTCCGGCTGCGGTATGTTATTACTGTGAGTACAGGCGAGGGTCCGGCTGCGGTATGTTATTACTGTGGGTACAGGCGAGGGTCCGGCTGCGGTATGTTATTACTGTGAGTACAGGCGAGGGTCCGGCTGTGGTATGTTATTACTGTGAGTACAGGCGAGGGTCCGGCTGCGGTATGTTATTACTGTGAGTACAGACGAGGGTCCGGCTGCGGTATGTTATTACTGTGTGTACAGACGAGGGTCCGGCTGCGGTATGTTATTACTGTGAGTACAGGCGAGGGTCCGGCTGCGGTGTGTTATTACTGTGTGTACAGGCGAGGGTCCGGCTGCGGTATATTACTGTGGGTACAGGCGAGGGTCTGGCTGCGGTATATTACTGTGAGTACAGGCGAGGGTCCGGCTGCGGTATGTTATTACTGTGAGTACAGGCGAGGGTCCGGCTGCGGTATGTTATTACTGTGAGTACAGGCGAGGGTCCGGCTGCGGTATGTTATTACTGTGTGTACAGGCGAGGGTCCGGCTGCGGTATGTTATTACTGTGAGTACAGGCGAGGGTCCGGCTGCGGTATGTTATTACTGTGTGTACAGGCGAGGGTCCGGCTGCGGTATGTTATTACTGTGTGTACAGGCGAGTGTCCGGCTGCGGTATGTTATTACTGTGAGTACAGGCGAGGGTCCGGCTGCGGTATGTTATTACTGTGAGTACAGGCGAGGGTCGGGCTGCGGTATGTTATTACTTTGAGTACAGGCGAGGGTCCGGCTGCGGTATGTTATTACTGTGAGTACAGGCGAGGGTCCGGCTGCGGTATGTTATTACTGTGAGTACAGGCGAGGGTCCGGCTGCGGTATGTTATTACTGTGAGTACAGGCGAGGGTCCGGCTGCGGTATGTTATTACTGTGTGTACAGACGAGGGTCCGGCTGCGGTATGTTATTACTGTGTGTACAGGCGAGGGTCCGGCTGCGGTATGTTATTACTGTGAGTACAGGCGAGGGTCCGGCTGCGGTATGTTATTACTGTGAGTACAGACGAGGGTCCGGCTGCGGTATGTTATTACTGTGTGTACAGACGAGGGTCCGGCTGCGGTATGTTATTACTGTGAGTACAGGCGAGGGTCCGGCTGCGGTGTGTTATTACTGTGTGTACAGGCGAGGGTCCGGCTGCGGTATGTTATTACTGTGTGTACAGACGAGGGTCCGGCTGCGGTATGTTATTACTGTGAGTACAGGCGAGGGTCCGGCTGCGGTATGTTATTACTGTGAGTACAGGCGAGGGTCCGGCTGCGGTATGTTATTACAGTGAGTACAGGCGAGGGTCCGGCTGCGGTATGTTATTACAGTGAGTACAGGCGAGGGTCCGGCTGCGGTATGTTATTACTGTGTGTACAGACGAGGGTCCGGCTGCGGTATGTTATTACTGTGAGTACAGGCGAGAGTCCGGCTGCGGTATGTTATTACTGTGAGTACAGGCGAGGGTCCGGCTGCGGTATGTTATTACTGTGAGTACAGGCGAGGGTCCCGTTGCGGTGTGTTATTACTGTGAGTACAGGCGAGGGTCCGGCTGAGGTATGTTATTACTGTGAGTACAGGCGAGGGTCGGGCTGCGGTATGTTATTACTGTGAGTACAGGCGAGGGTCCGGCTGCGGTGTGTTATTACTGTGAGTACAGGCGAGGGTCCGGCTGCGGTATGTTATTACTGTGAGTACAGGCGAGGGTCCGGCTGCGGTATATTACTGTGAGTACAGGCGAGGGTCCGGCTGCGGTATGTTATTACTGTGTGTACAGACGAGGGTCCGGCTGCGGTATGTTATTACTGTGAGTACAGGCGAGGGTCCGGCTGCGGTATGTTATTACTGTGTGTACAGGCGAGGGTCCGGCTGCGGTATGTTATTACTGTGAGTACAGGCGAGGGTCCGGCTGCGGTGTGTTATTACTGTGAGTACAGGCGAGGGTCCGGCTGCGGTATGTTATTACTGTGTGTACAGGCGAGGGTCCGGCTGCGGTGTGTTATTACTGTGAGTACAGGCGAGGGTCCGGCTGCGGTGTGTTATTACTGTGAGTACAGGCGAGGGTCCGGCTGCGGTATGTTATTACTGTGTGTACAGACGAGGGTCCGGCTGCGGTATGTTATTACAGTGAGTACAGGCGAGGGTCCGGCTGCGGTATGTTATTACTGTGAGTACAGGCGAGGGTCCGGCTGCGGTATATTATTACTGTGGGTACAGGCGAGGGTCCGGCTGCGGTATGTTATTACTGTGAGTACAGACGAGGGTCCGGCTGCGGTATGTTATTACTGTGAGTACAGGCGAGGGTCCGGCTGCGGTGTGTTATTACTGTGAGTACAGGCGAGGGTCCGGCTGCGGTATGTTATTACTGTGAGTACAGGCGAGGGTCCGGCTGCGGTATGTTATTACTGTGAGTACAGGCGAGGGTCCGGCTGCGGTATGTTATTACTGTGAGTACAGGCGAGGGTCCGGCTGCGGTATGTTATTACTTTGTGTACAGGCGAGGGTCCGGCTGCGGTATGTTATTACTGTGTGTACAGACGAGGGTCCGGCTGCGGTATATTACTGTGAGTACAGGCGAGGGTCCGGCTGCGGTATGTTATTACTGTGAGTACAGGTGAGGGTCCGGCTGCGGTATATTATTACTGTGGGTACAGGCGAGGGTCCGGCTGCGGTATGTTATTACTGTGAGTACAGACGAGGGTCCGGCTGCGGTGTGTTATTACTGTGAGTACAGGCGAGGGTCCGGCTGCGGTATGTTATTACTGTGAGTACAGGCGAGGGTCCGGCTGCGGTATGTTATTACTGTGAGTACAGGCGAGGGTCCGGCTGCGGTATGTTATTACTGTGTGTACAGACGAGGGTCCGGCTGCGGTATGTTATTACTGTGAGTACAGGCGAGGGTCCGGCTGCGGTATGTTATTACTGTGAGTACAGACGAGGGTCCGGCTGCGGTATGTTATTACTGTGAGTACAGGCGAGGGTCCGGCTGCGGTATGTTATTACTGTGAGTACAGGCGAGGGTTACGGCTGCGGTGTGTTATTACTGTGAGTACAGGCGAGGGTCCGGCTGCGGTATGTTATTACTGTGAGTACAGGCGAGGGTCCGGCTGCGGTATGTTATTACTGTGAGTACAGGCGAGGGTCCGGCTGCGGTATGTTATTACTGTGAGTACAGGCGAGGGTCCGGCTGCGGTGTGTTATTACTGTGAGTACAGGCGAGGGTCCGGCTGCGGTGTGTTATTACTGTGAGTACAGGCGAGGGTCCGGCTGCGGTATGTTATTACTGTGAGTACAGGCGAGGGTCCGGCTGCGGTATGTTATTACTGTGAGTACAGGCGAGGGTCCGGCTGCGGTATGTTATTACTGTGAGTACAGGCGAGGGTCCGGCTGCGGTATGTTATTACTGTGAGTACAGGCGAGGGTCCGGCTGCGGTATGTTATTACTGTGAGTACAGGCGAGGGTCCGGCTGCGGTGTGTTATTACAGTGAGTACAGGCGAGGGTCCGGCTGCGGTGTGTTATTACTGTGAGTACAGGCGAGGGTCCGGCTGCGGTATATTACTGTGAGTACAGGCGAGGGTCCGGCTGCGGTATGTTATTACTGTGAGTACAGGCGAGGGTCCGGCTGCGGTATGTTATTACTGTGAGTACAGGCGAGTGTCCGGCTGTGGTATGTTATTACTGTGGGTACAGGCGAGGGTCCGGCTGTGGTATATTACTGTGAGTACAGGCGAGGGTCCGGCTGTGGTATGTTATTACTGTGAGTACAGGCGAGGGTCCGGCTGCGGTATATTACTGTGAGTAAATGCGAGGGTCGGGCTGCGGTATGTTATTACTTTGTGTACAGTCGAGGGTCCGGCTGCGGTATGTTATTACTGTGAGTACAGGCGAGGGTCCGGCTGCGGTATGTTATTACTGTGAGTACAGGCGAGGGTCCGGCTGCGGTGTGTTATTACAGTGAGTACAGGCGAGGGTCCGGCTGCGGTGTGTTATTACTGTGAGTACAGGCGAGGGTCCGGCTGCGGTATATTACTGTGAGTACAGGCGAGGGTCCGGCTGCGGTATGTTATTACTGTGAGTACAGGCGAGGGTCCGGCTGCGGTATGTTATTACTGTGAGTACAGGCGAGTGTCCGGCTGTGGTATGTTATTACTGTGGGTACAGGCGAGGGTCCGGCTGTGGTATATTACTGTGAGTACAGGCGAGGGTCCGGCTGTGGTATGTTATTACTGTGAGTACAGGCGAGGGTCCGGCTGCGGTATATTACTGTGAGTAAATGCGAGGGTCCGGCTGCGGTATGTTATTACTGTGAGTACAGGCGAGGGTCCGGCTGCGGTATGTTATTACTGTGTGTACAGACAAGGGTCCGGCTGCGGTATGTTATTACTGTGAGTACAGGCGAGGGTCCGGCTGCGGTATGTTATTACTGTGAGTACAGGCGAGGGTCCGGCTGCGGTATGTTATTACTGTGAGTACAGGCGAGGGTCCGGCTGCGGTATGTTATTACTGTGAGTACAGGCGAGGGTCCGGCTGCGGTATGTTATTACTGTGAGTACAGGCGAGGGTCCGGCTGCGGTATGTTATTACTGTGAGTACAGGCGAGGGTCCGGCTGCGGTATGTTATTACTGTGAGTACAGGCGAGGGTCCGGCTGCGGTATGTTATTACTGTGAGTACAGGCGAGTGTCCGGCTGCGGTATGTTATTACTGTGAGTACAGGCGAGGGTCCGGCTGCGGTATGTTATTACTGTGAGTACAGGCGAGGGTCCGGCTGCGGTATGTTATTACTGTGAGTACAGGCGAGGGTCCGGCTGCGGTATGTTATTACTGTGAGTACAGGCGAGGGTCCGGCTGCGGTATGTTATTACTGTGAGTACAGGCGAGGGTCCGGCTGCGGTATGTTATTACTGTGGGTACAGGCGAGGGTCCGGCTGCGGTATGTTATTACTGTAAGTACAGGCGAGGGTCCGGCTGCGGTATGTTATTACTGTGAGTACAGGCGAGGGTCCGGCTGCGGTATGTTATTACTGTGAGTACAGGCGAGGGTCCGGCTGCGGTATGTTATTACTGTGAGTACAGGCGAGGGTCCGGCTGCGGTATGTTATTACTGTGAGTACAGGCGAGGATCCGGCTGCGGTGTGTTATTACTGTGAGTACAGACGAGGATCCGGCTGCGGTATGTTATTACTGTGAGTACAGGCGAGGGTCCGGCTGCGGTGTGTTATTACTGTGAGTACAGGCGAGGGTCCGGCTGCGGTATGTTATTACTGTGAGTACAGGCGAGGGTCCGGCTGCGGTATGTTATTACTGTGAGTACAGGCGAGGGTCCGGCTGCGGTATGTTATTACTGTGAGTACAGACGAGGATCCGGCTGCGGTATGTTATTACTGTGAGTACAGGCGAGGGTCCGGCTGCGGTATGTTATTACTGTGAGTACAGGCGAGGGTCCGGCTGCGGTATGTTATTACTGTGTGTACAGACGAGGGTCCGGCTGCGGTATGTTATTACTGTGTGTACAGACGAGGGTCCGGCTGCGGTATGTTATTACTGTGAGTACAGGCGAGGGTCCGGCTGCGGTATGTTATTACTGTGAGTACAGGCGAGGGTCCGGCTGCGGTATGTTATTACTGTGAGTACAGGCGAGGGTCCGGCTGCGGTGTGTTATTACTGTGAGTACAGACGAGGATCCGGCTGCGGTATGTTATTACTGTGAGTACAGGCGAGGGTCCGGCTGCGGTATGTTATTACTGTGAGTACAGGCGAGGGTCCGGCTGCGGTATGTTATTACTGTGGGTACAGGCGAGGGTCCGGCTGCGGTATGTTATTACTGTAAGTACAGGCGAGGGTCCGGCTGCGGTATGTTATTACTGTGAGTACAGGCGAGGGTCCGGCTGCGGTATGTTATTACTGTGAGTACAGGCGAGGGTCCGGCTGCGGTATGTTATTACTGTGAGTACAGGCGAGGGTCCGGCTGCGGTATGTTATTACTGTGAGTACAGGCGAGGATCCGGCTGCGGTGTGTTATTACTGTGAGTACAGACGAGGATCCGGCTGCGGTATGTTATTACTGTGAGTACAGGCGAGGGTCCGGCTGCGGTGTGTTATTACTGTGAGTACAGGCGAGGGTCCGGCTGCGGTATGTTATTACTGTGAGTACAGGCGAGGGTCCGGCTGCGGTATGTTATTACTGTGAGTACAGGCGAGGGTCCGGCTGCGGTATGTTATTACTGTGAGTACAGGCGAGGATCCGGCTGCGGTGTGTTATTACTGTGAGTACAGACGAGGATCCGGCTGCGGTATGTTATTACTGTGAGTACAGGCGAGGGTCCGGCTGCGGTGTGTTATTACTGTGAGTACAGGCGAGGGTCCGGCTGCGGTATGTTATTACTGTGAGTACAGGCGAGGGTCCGGCTGCGGTATGTTATTACTGTGAGTACAGGCGAGGGTCCGGCTGCGGTATGTTATTACTGTGAGTACAGACGAGGATCCGGCTGCGGTATGTTATTACTGTGAGTACAGGCGAGGGTCCGGCTGCGGTATGTTATTACTGTGAGTACAGGCGAGGGTCCGGCTGCGGTATGTTATTACTGTGTGTACAGACGAGGGTCCGGCTGCGGTATGTTATTACTGTGTGTACAGACGAGGGTCCGGCTGCGGTATGTTATTACTGTGAGTACAGGCGAGGGTCCGGCTGCGGTATGTTATTACTGTGTGTACAGGCGAGGGTCCGGCTGCGGTATGTTATTACTGTGAGTACAGGCGAGGGTCCGGCTGCGGTATGTTATTACTGTGAGTACAGGCGAGGGTCCGGCTGCGGTGTGTTATTACTGTGAGTACAGACGAGGATCCGGCTGCGGTATGTTACTGTATTACTGTGTGTACAGGCGAGGGTCCGGCTGCGGTATGTTATTACTGTGAGTACAGGCGAGGGTCCGGCTGCGGTATGTTATTACTGTGAGTACAGGCGAGGGTCCGGCTGCGGTATGTTATTACTGTGAGTACAGGCGAGGGTCCGGCTGCGGTATGTTATTACTGTGAGTACAGGCGAGGGTCCGGCTGCGGTATGTTATTACTGTGAGTACAGGCGAGGGTCCGGCTGTGGTATATTACTGTGAGGACAGGCGAGGGTCTGGCTGCGGTGTGTTATTACTGTGAGTACAGACGAGGGTCCGGCTGCGGTATGTTATTACTGTGAGTACAGGCGAGGGTCCGGCTGCGGTATGTTATTACTGTGAGTACAGGCGAGGGTCCGGCTGCGGTGTGTTATTACTGTGAGTACAGGCGAGGGTCCGGCTGCGGTATGTTATTACTGTGTGTTCAGACGAGGGTCGGGCTGCGGTATGTTATTACTGTGAGTACAGGCGAGGGTCCGGCTGTGGTATGTTATTACTGTGAGTACAGGCGAGGGTCCGGCTGCGGTATGTTATTACTGTGAGTACAGGCGAGGGTCCGGCTGCGGTATGTTATTACTGTGAGTACAGGCGAGGGTCCGGCTGCGGTATGTTATTACTGTGAGTACAGGCGAGGGTCCGGCTGCGGTATGTTAATACTGTGAGTACAGGCGAGGGTCCGGCTGCGGTATGTTATTACTGTGAGTACAGGCGAGGGTCCGGCTGCGGTATGTTATTACGGGGGTGAGTACAGGCGAGGGTCCGGCTGCGGTATGTTATTACTGTGAGTACAGACGAGGGTCCGGCTGCGGTATGTTATTACTGTGAGTACAGACGAGGGTCCGGCTGCGGTATGTTATTACTGTGTGTACAGACGAGGGTCGGGCTGCGGTATGTTATTACTGTGTGTACAGGCGAGGGTCCGGCTGCGGTATGTTATTACTGTGAGTACAGGCGAGGGTCCGGCTGCGGTATGTTATTACTGTGGGTACAGGCGAGGGTCCGGCTGCGGTATGTTATTACTGTGAGTACAGGCGAGGGTCCGGCTGCGTATGTTATTACTGTGAGTACAGGCGAGGGTCCGGCTGCGGTATGTTATTACTGTGGGTACAGGCGAGGGTCCGGCTGTGGTATATTACTGTGAGTACAGGCGAGGGTCCGGCTGCGGTGTGTTATTACTGTGTGTACAGGCGAGGGTCCGGCTGCGGTATGTTATTACTGTGAGTACAGGCGAGGGTCCGGCTGCGGTATGTTATTACTGTGAGTACAGGCGAGGGTCCGGCTGCGGTATGTTATTACTGTGAGTACAGGCGAGGGTCCGGCTGCGGTATGTTATTACTGTGAGTACAGGCGAGGGTCCGGCTGCGGTATGTTATTACTGTGAGTACAGGCGAGGGTCCGGCTGCGGTATGTATTACAGTGAGTACAGGCGAGGGTCCGGCTGCGGTATGTTATTACTGTGAGTACAGGCGAGGGTCCGGCTGCGGTATGTTATTACTGTGAGTACAGGCCGAGGGTCCGGCTGCGGTATGTTATTACTGTGAGTACAGACGAGGGTCCGGCTGTGGTATATTACTGTGAGTACAGGCGAGGGTCCGGCTGCGGTATGTTATTACTGTGAGTACAGGCGAGTGTCCGGCTGTGGTATATTACTGTGAGTACAGGCGAGGGTCCGGCTGCGGTATGTTATTACTGTGAGTACAGGCGAGGGTCCGCTGCGGTATGTTATTACTGTGAGTACAGGCGAGGGTCCGGCTGCGGTATGTTATTACTGTGAGTACAGACGAGGGTCCGGCTGCGGTATGTTATTACTGTGTGTACAGACGAGGGTAGGGCTGCGGTATGTTATTACTGTGTGTACAGGCGAGGGTCCGGCTGCGGTATGTTATTACTGTGAGTACAGGCGAGGGTCCGGCTGCGGTATGTTATTACTGTGAGTACAGGTGAGGGTCCGGCTGCGGTATGTTATTACTGTGAGTACAGGTGAGGGTCCGGCTGCGGTATGTTATTACTGTGGGTACAGGCGAGGGTCGCTGCGGTATGTTATTACTGTGAGTACAGATGAGGGTCCGGCTGCGGTATGTTATTACTGTGAGTACAGGTGAGGGTCCGGCTGCGGTATGTTATTACTGTGGGTACAGGCGAGGGTCCGGCTGCGGTATGTTATTACTGTGAGTACAGGCGAGGGTCCGGCTGCGGTATGTTATTACTGTGAGTACAGGCGAGGGTCCGGCTGCGGTATGTTATTACTGTGGGTACAGGCGAGGGTCCGGCTGTGGTATATTACTGTGAGTACAGGCGAGGGTCCGGCTGCGGTGTGTTATTACTGTGTGTACAGGCGAGGGTCCGGCTGCGGTATGTTATTACTGTGAGTACAGGCGAGGGTCCGGCTGCGGTATGTTATTACTGTGAGTACAGGCGAGGGTCCGGCTGCGGTATGTTATTACTGTGAGTACAGGCGAGGGTCGGCTGCGGTATGTTATTACTGTGAGTACAGGCGAGGGTCCGGCTGCGGTATGTTATTACTGTGAGTACAGGCGAGGGTCCGGCTGCGGTATGTTATTACAGTGAGTACAGGCGAGGGTCCGGCTGCGGGAGGGTTATGACTGTGAGTACAGGCGAGGGTCCGGCTGCGGTATGTTATTACTGTGAGTACAGGCGAGGGTCCGGCTGCGGTATGTTATTACTGTGAGTACAGACGAGGGTCCGGCTGTGGTATATTACTGTGAGTACAGGCGAGGGTCCGGCTGCGGTATGTTATTACTGTGAGTACAGGCGAGTGTCCGGCTGTGGTATATTACTGTGAGTACAGGCGAGGGTCCGGCTGCGGTATGTTATTACTGTGAGTACAGGCGAGGGTCCGGCTGCGGTATGTTATTACTGTGAGTACAGGCGAGGGTCCGGCTGTGGTATATTACTGTGAGTACAGGCGAGGGTCCGGCTGCGGTATGTTATTACTGTGAGTACAGGCGAGGGTCCGGCTGCGGTATGTTATTACTGTGAGTACAGGCGAGGGTCCGGCTGCGGTATGTTATTACAGTGAGTACAGGCGAGGGTCCGGCTGCGGTATGTTATTACTGTGAGTACAGGCGAGGGTCCGGCTGCGGTATGTTATTACTGTGAGTACAGGCGAGGGTCCGGCTGCGGTATGTTATTACTGTGAGTACAGGCGAGGGTCCGGCTGCGGTATGTTATTACAGTGAGTACAGGCGAGGGTCCGGCTGCGGTATGTTATTACTGTGAGTACAGGCGAGGGTCCGGCTGCGGTATGTTATTACTGTGAGTACAGGCGAGGGTCCAGCTGCGGTATGTTATTACTGTGAGTACAGGCGAGGGTCCGGCTGCGGTATGTTATTACTGTGAGTACAGGCGAGGGTCCGGCTGCGGTATGTTATTACTGTGAGTACAGGCGAGGGTCCGGCTGCGGTATGTTATTACTGTGAGTACAGGCGAGGGTCCGGCTGCGGTATGTTATTACTGTGAGTACAGGCGAGGGTCCGGCTGCGGTATGTTATTACTGTGAGTACAGGCGAGGGTCCGGCTGCGGTATGTTATTACTGTGAGTACAGGCGAGGGTCCGGCTGCGGTATGTTATTACTGTGAGTACAGGCGAGGGTCCGGCTGCGGTATGTTATTACTGTGAGTACAGGCGAGGGTCCGGCTGCGGTATGTTATTACTGTGAGTACAGGCGAGGGTCCGGCTGCGGTATGTTATTACTGTGAGTACAGGCGAGGGTCCGGCTGCGGTATGTTATTACTGTGAGTACAGGCGAGGGTCCGGCTGCGGTATGTTATTACTGTGAGTACAGGCGAGGGTCCGGCTGCGGTATGTTATTACGGTGAGTACAGGCGAGGGTCCGGCTGCGGTATGTTATTAGTGTGAGTACAGGCGAGGGTCCGGCTGCGGTATGTTATTACTGTGGGTACAGGCGAGGGTCCGGCTGCGGTATGTTATTACTGTGAGTACAGGCGAGGGTCCGGCTGCGGTGTGTTATTACTGTGAGTACAGACGAGGGTCCGGCTGCGGTATGTTATTACTGTGAGTACAGGCGAGGGTCCGGCTGCGGTATGTTATTACTTTGTGTACAGGCGAGGGTCCGGCTGCGGTATGTTATTACTGTGAGTACAGGCGAGGGTCCGGCTGCGGTATGTTATTACGGGGGTGAGTACAGGCGAGGGTCGGGCTGCGGTATGTTATTACTGTGAGTACAGGCGAGGGTCCGGCTGCGGTATGTTATTACTGTGTGTACAGACGAGGGTCCGGCTGCGGTATGTTATTACTGTGAGTACAGGCGAGGGTCCGGCTGCGGTATGTTATTACTTTGTGTACAGGCGAGGGTCCGGCTGCGGTATGTTATTACTGTGAGTACAGGCGAGGGTCCGGCTGCGGTATGTTATTACGGGGGTGAGTACAGGCGAGGGTCGGGCTGCGGTATGTTATTACTGTGAGTACAGGCGAGGGTCCGGCTGCGGTATGTTATTACTGTGTGTACAGGCGAGGGTCCGGCTGCGGTATGTTATTACTGTGAGTACAGGCGAGGGTCCGGCTGCGGTATGTTATTACTGTGAGTACAGGCGAGGGTCCGGCTGCGGTATGTTATTACTGTGAGTACAGGCGAGGGTCCGCTGCGGTATGTTATTACTGTGAGTACAGGCGAGGGTCCGGCTGCGGTATGTTATTACTGTGAGTACAGGCGAGGGTCCGGCTGCGGTATGTTATTACGGGGGTGAGTACAGGCGAGGGTCCGGCTGCGGTAGTTATTACGGGGGTGAGTACAGGCGAGGGTCCGGCTGCGGTATGTTATTACGGGGGTGAGTACAGGCGAGGGTCCGGCTGCGGTGTGTTATTACGGGGTGAGTACAGGCGAGGGTCCGGCTGCGGTATGTTATTACTGGGTGGGTACAGGTTCTGCTTCTGGTTCCATGTTCCTGGACAATCTCCCCGCAGAGCGGCCGCTTTCCTGGAGACGCTGGAGATTTGCAGTGAGACGGAGGCCATGTGGAAGACGCTCAGCAGATTGGCGCTGGAGAGCAGGCACCTCCACGTAGCAGAGAGGTGCGGACCCCCTCCGTCACTGTGCGGGACCCCCCCTCCGTCACTGTGCGGACCCTACCCTCCGTCACTGTGCGGACCCCTCCCTCCATCACTGTGCGGACCCCTCCCCCCCGTCACTGTGCGGACCCCTCCCCGTCACTGTGCGGACCCTCCCCCCGTCACTGTGCGGACCCCCCCCCACCCCCCGTCACTGTGCGGACCCCCCCGTCACTGTGCGGACCCCCCCACCCCCCGTCACTGTGCGGACCCTCTCCCCCCCCCGTCACTGTGCGGACCCCTCCCCCCCGTCACTGTGCGGAGCCCCCCCGTCACTGTGCGGACCCCCCCTCCATCACTGTGCGGACCCCTCCCCCGTCACTGTGCGGACCCCCCCCCGTCACTGTGCGGACCCCCCCCGTCACTGCGGACCCCTCCCCTCGTCACAGTGCGTACCCCTCCCCCCCGTCACTGTGCGGACCACCCCCCCTGTCACTGTGCGGACCCCCCCACCCCCGTCACTGTGCGGACCCCCCCACCCCCCGTCACTGTGCGGACCCTCCCCCCCGTCATTGTGCGGACCCTCCCCCGTCACTGTGCGGACCCCCCCCCCCCGTCACTGTGCGGACCCCTCCCCCCGTCACTGTGCGGACCCCCCCACCCCCCATCACTGTGCGGACCCCTCCCCACCGTCACTGTGCGGACCCCCCCCGTCACTGTGCGGACCCCCCCCGTCACTGTGCGGACCCCTCCCCGTCACTGTGCGGACCTCCTCCCCGTCACTGTGCGGACCCCCCTCCCCGTCACTGTGCAGACCCTCACCCCCCCCCCCCCGTCACTGTGCGGACCCCTCCCCGTCACTGTGCGGCCCCCCCCCCTCCGTCACTGTGTGGACCCCCGTCACTGTGCGGACCCCTCCCCCCCGTCACTGTGCGGACCCCTCCCCCGTCAATGTGCGGACCCCCCCTCCCCCCGTCACGGTGCTGACCCCTCCCCCCGTCACTGTGTGGACCCCCCCCTCCATCACTGGGCGGACCCCTCCCCCCGTCACTGTGCGGACCCCCCCCATCACTGTGCGGACACCCCCCCGTCACTGTGCGGAAACCCTCCCCCACGTCACTGTGCGGACCCCCCCCCGTCACTGTGCGGACCCCCCCCCGTCATTGTGCGGACCCCCCCCATCACTGTGCGGACCCCCCTCCGTCACTGTGCGGACCCCTCCCCCCCGTCACTGTGCGGACCCCTCCCCACCGTCACTGTGCGGACCCCCCCCCCCCGTCTCTGTGCGGACCCCTCCCCCCCGTCACTGTGCGGACCCCTCCCCCCCGTCACTGCGGACCCCTCCCCCCGTCACTGTGCGGACCCCCCCCCTCCATCACTGTGCGGACCCCCCCCCCCCCGTCACTGTGCGCCCCCCCCTCCATCACTGTGCGGACCCCTCCCCCCGTCACTGTGCGGACCCCCCCTCCATCACTGTGCGGACCCCCCCCCCCGTCACTGTGCGGTCCCCCCCGTCACTGCGCGGACCCCCACCCCCTCCATACACTGTGCGGACCCTCCCCCCTGTCACTGTGCGGACCCCTCCCCCCGTCACTGTGCGGACCCCCCCCCCGTCACTGTGCGGACCCCTCCCCCCGTCACTGTGCGGGACCCCTCCCCCGTCACTGTGCGGACCGCTCCCCCCCGTCACTGTGCGGACCCCCCGTCACTGTGCGGACCCCCCTCCCCCCGTCACTGTGCGGACCCCTCCGTCACTGTGCGGACCCCACCCGTCACTGTGCGGACCCCACCCCGTCACTGTACGGACCCCCCCCCGTCACTGTGCGGGCCCCCCCCCCCCTCCATCACTGTGCGGACCCCTCCACCCCGTCACTGTGCGGACACCCTTCCCCCCGTCACTGTGCGGACCCCCCCCCTCCATCACTGTGCGGACCCCTCCCCCCGTCACTGTGCGGACCCCCCCCTCCATCACTGTGCGGACCCCCCCGTCCATCACTGTGCGGACCCCTCCCCCCCGTCACTGTGCGGACCCCCCCCCGTCACTGTGCGGACCCCCCCACCCCCGTCACTGTGCGGACCCCCCCCCCCGTCACTGTGCGGACCCCCTCCCCCCGTCACTGTGCGGACCCCCCCGTCACTGTGCGGACACCCCCCCCCCGTCACTGTGCGGACCCCCCCGTCACTGTGCGGACCCCTCCCCCCATCACTGTGCGGACCCCCCCCTCCATCACTGTGCGGACCCTCCCCCCCATCACTGTGCGGACCCCTCCCTCCATCACTGTGTGGACCCCTCCCCCCTGTCACTGTGTGGACCCCTCCCCCCGTCACTGGCGGACCCCCCCGTCACTGTGCGACCCAGCTCACCTCCCCGTCACTGTGCGGACCCCCCCGTCACTGTGCGACCCCCTCCCCCCGTCACTGTGCGGACCCCCCCGTCACTTTGCGGACACCCCCCCCCCCCGTCACTGTGCGGACCCCCCCGTCCCTGTGCGGACCCCTCCCCCCATCACTGTGCGGACCCCCCCTCCATCACTGTGCGGACCCCTCCCCCCCATCACTGTGCGGACCCCTCCCCCCGTCACTGTGCGGACCCCTCCCCGTCACTGTGCGGACCCCCCCTCCCGTCACTGTGCGGACCCCCCCCGTCACTGTGCGGACCCCTCCCCCCCGTCACTGTGCGGACCCCCCCATCACTGTGGCGGACCCTCCCCCCCCGTCACTGTGCGGACCCCTCCCCCCCCGTCACTGTGCAGACCCCTCCCCGTCACTGTTGCGACCCCTCCCCCCCCGTCACTGTGCGGACCCCCCCCTCCATCACTGTGCGGACCCTCCCCCTGTCACTGTGCGGACCCCTCCCCCCGTCACTGTGCGGACCCCTCCCCCTGTCACTGTGCGGACCCCTCCCCCGTCACTGTGCGGACCCCCCCCCGTCACTGTGCGGACCCCCCCCCCCCCCGTCACTGTGCGGACCCCTCCCCCCCGTCACTGTGCGGACCCCTCCCCCCCACACACACACAGTGAGTGATGAGACCTGTGTAATACTGTGTGTGTGTGTGTGTAACAGCGAGGGAGTGACGAGGACCTGTGTAGCACTGTGTGTGTGTGTGTGTGTGTGTGTAACAGCGAGGGAGTGACGAGGACTGTGTAGCACTGTGTGTGTGTGTGTGTGTGTGTGTGTGTGACAGCGAGGGAGTGACGAGGACCTGTGTATCACTGTGCGGACCCCTCCCCCCGTCACTGTGCGGACCCCCCCACCCCGTCACTGTGCGGACCCCCCCACCCCCCGTCACTGTGCGGACCCCCCACCCCCCGTCACTGTGCGGACCCTCTCCCCCCCGTCACTGTGCGGACCCCTCCCCCCCGTCACTGTGCGGACCCCTCCCCCCCGTCACTGTGCGGAGCCCCCCCGTCACTGTGCGGAGCCCCCCCGTCACTGTGCGGACCCCCCCCCGTCACTGTGCGGACCCCCCCTCCATCACTGTGCGGACCCCTCCCCCCGACACTGTGCGGACCCCCCCCCCCCGTCACTGTGCGGACCCCCCCCCGTCACTGTGCGGACCCCTCCCCCCGTCACAGTGCGTACCCCTCCCCCCCGTCACTGTGCGGACCCCCCCCCCGTCACTGTGCGGACCCTCCCACCCCCGTCACTGTGCGGACCCCCCCACCCCCCGTCACTGTGTGGACCCCTCCCCCGTCACTGTGCGGACCCTCCCCCTGTCACTGTGCGGACCCCCCCCCCCCCGTCACTGTGCGGACCCCTCCCCCCGTCACTGTGCGGACCCCCCCACCCCCCGTCACTGTGCGGACCCCTCCCCGTCACTGTGCGGACCCCTCCCCGTCACTGTGCGGACCCCCCTCCCCGTCACTGTGCAGACCCTCCCCCCCCCGTCACTGTGCGGACCCCTCCCCGTCACTGTGCGGACCCCCCCCCCCCCCTCCGTCACTGTGTGGACCCCCGTCACTGTGCGGACCCCTCCCCCCCGTCACTGTGCGGACCCCTCCCCCGTCAATGTGCGGACCCCCCCTCCCCCCGTCACGGTGCGGACCCCTCCCCCGTCACTGTGCGGACCCCCCCCCTCCATCACTGTGCGGACCCCTCCCCCCGTCACTGTGCGGACCCCCCCCCATCACTGTGCGGACACCCCCCGTCACTGTGCGGACCCCTCCCCACGTCACTGTGCGGACCCCCCCCCCCGTCACTGTGCGGACCCCCCCCGTCACTGTGCGGACCCCCCCCCCATCACTGTGCGGACCCCCCCCCCGTCACTGTGCGGACCCCTCCCCCCCGTCACTGTGCGGACCCCTCCCCACCGTCACTGTGCGGACCCCCCCCCGTCTCTGTGCGGACCCCTCCCCCCGTCACTGTGCGGACCCCCCCTCCATCACTGTGCGGACCCCCCCCCCCCCGTCACTGTGCGGTCCCCCCCGTCACTGCGCGGACCCCCACCCCCCTCCATCACTGTGCGGACCCCTCCCCCCCGTCACTGTGCGGACCCCCCCCCCCGTCACTGTGCGGACCCCTCCCCCCGTCACTGTGCGGACCCCCTCCCCCCCGTCACTGTGCGGACCGCTCCCCCCCGTCACTGTGCGGACCCCCCTCCCCCCGTCACTGTGCGGACACCCCCGTCACTGTGCGGACCCCCCTCCCCCCGTCACTGTGCGGACCCCTCCCCCCCGTCACTGTGCGGACCCCTCCCCCCGTCACTGTGCGGACCCCCCCCCCCCCGTCCACTGTGCGGACCCCCCCCCCCCCGTCACTGTGCGGACCCCTCCCCCCCGTCACTGTGCGGACCCCTCCCACCCACACACACACAGTGAGTGATGAGGACCTGTGTAATACTGTGTGTGTGTGTGTAACAGCGAGGGAGTGACGAGGACCTGTGTAGCACTGTGTGTGTGTGTGTGTGTGTGTGTGTGTGTGTGTGTGTAACAGCGAGGGAGTGACGAGGACCTGTGTAGCACTGTGTGTGTGTGTGTGTGTGTGTGTGTGTGTGTGTGTGTGTGTGTGTGTGTGTGTGTGTGTGTGTGTGTGTGTGTGTGTGTGTGTGTGTGTGTGTGTGTGTGTGTGTAACAGCGAGGAGTGACGAGGACCTGTGTAACACTGTGTGTGTGTGTGACAGCGAGGGAGTGACGAGGACCTGTGTATCACTGTGCGGACCCCTCCCCCCGTCACTGTGCGGACCCCCCACCCCCGTCACTGTGCGGACCCCCCCACCCCCGTCACTGTGCGGACCCCCCCACCCCCCGTCACTGTGCGGACCCTCTTCCCCCCGTCACTGTGCGGACCCCTCCCCCCCGTCACTGTCGGACCCCTCCCCCCGTCACTGTGCGGACCCCTCCCCCCCGTCACTGTGCGGACCCCCCCGTCACTGTGCGGACCCCCCCGTCACTGTGCGGACCCCCCCCTCCATCACTGTGCGGACCCCTCCCCCCGTCACTGTGCGGACCCCCCCCCCCGTCACTGTGCGGACCCCCCCCCGTCACTGTGCGGACCCCTCCCCCCGTCACAGTGCGTACCCCTCCCCCCGTCACTGTGCGGACCCCCCCCCGTCACTGTGCGGACCCCCCCACCCCCGTCACTGTGCGGACCCCCCCACCCCCCGTCACTGTGCGGACCCCTCCCCCCGTCACTGTGCAGACCCTCCCCCGTCACTGTGCGGACCCCCCCCCCCGTCACTGTGCGGACCCCTCCCCCCATCACTGTGCGGACCCCCTCACCCCCCGTCACTGTGCGGACCCCTCTCCCCCCGTCACTGTGCGGACCCCCCCCGTCACTGTGCGGACCCCCCGTCACTGTGCGGACCCCTCCCCGTCACTGTGCGGACCCCTCCCCGTCACTGTGCGGACCCCCTCCCCGTCACTGTGCAGACCCTCCCCCTCCCCCGTCACTGTGCGGACCCCTCCCCGTCACTGTGCGGACCCCCCCCCCTCCGTCACTGTGTGGACCCCCGTCACTGTGCGGACCCCTCCCCCCCGTCACTGTGCGGACCCCTCCCCCCGTCAATGTGCGGACCCCCCCTCCCCCGTCACGGTGCGGACCCTCCCCCGTCACTGTGCGGACCCCCCCCTCCATCACTGTGCGGACCCCTCCCCCGTCACTGTGCGGACCCCCCCATCACTGTGCGGACACCCCCCCGTCACTGTGCGGACCCCTCCCCCACGTCACTGTGCGGACCCCCCCCCCGTCACTGTGCGGACCCCCCCCGTCACTGTGCGGACCCCCCCATCACTGTGCGGACCCCCCCTCTGTCACTGTGCGGATCCCTCCCCCCCGTCACTGTGCGACCCCTCCCCACCGTCACTGTGCGGACCGCCCCCGTCTCTGTGCGGACCCCCTCCCCCCCGTCACTGTGCGGACCCCTCCCCCCCATCACTGCGGACCCCTCCCCCCGTCACTGTGCGGACCCCCCCTCCATCACTGTGCGGAACCCCCCCCGTCACTGTGCGCCCCCCCCCCCCAATCACTGTGCGGACCCCTCCCCCCCGTCACTGTGCGGACCCCTCCCCCCGTCACTGTGCGGACCCCTCCCCCGTCAATGTGCGGACCCCCCCTCCCCCCGTCACGGTGCGGACCCCTCCCCCCGTCACTGTGCGGACCCCCCCCTCCATCACTGTGCGGACCCCTCCCCCCGTCACTGTGCGGACCCCCCCCCATCACTGTGCGGACACCCCCCCGTCACCTGTGCGGACCCTCCCCCACGTCACTGTGCGGACCCCCCCCCCCCGTCACTGTGCGGACCCCCCCCGTCACTGTGCGGACCCCCCCATCACTGTGCGACCCCCCTCTGTCACTGTGCGGATCCCTCCCCCCCGTCACTGTGCGGACCCCTCCCCACCGTCACTGTGCGGACCGCCCCCCGTCTCTGTGCGGACCCCTCCCCCCCGTCACTGTGCGGACCCCTCCCCCCCATCACTGCGGACCGCTCCCCCCGTCACTGTGCGGACCCCCGTCACTGTGCGGACCCCCCGTCACTGTGCGGACCCCCCTCCCCCCGTCACTGTGCGGACCCCTCCGTCACTGTGCGGACCCCCCCGTCACTGTGCGGACCCACCCCCGTCACTGTACGGACCCCCCCCCCCCGT